>NW_007745065.1:2257-15353 GCF_000696425.1 Galeopterus variegatus
CCGAGGGTTCGGATCCTACATGCAGACCGGTTCCCGCTCACTGGCTGAGCGAGGCGCGGGAGCGACTCCGAGGTTTGCAGTCCCGTTGCTGGTCCCCGGTCCGGTACGGGGGCGACACTGAGGGTTGCGATCCGTTGCCGGACACGGAAAAAGACAAAAAAAAAAAAAAAAGAAACTATACTTTGGACCAATTGGACCTGGTATCTACAGAACATTTCATGTAACAACCACAGAATGTATATTCTTCTCATCTGCACATGGAACATTCTCCAGGATAGACCACATGTTAGGTCGCAAATCAAGCCTCAACAAATTTTAAAATTTGAAATCATTTCAAGTATTTTCTCACACCACAAATGATTAAAACTAGAAATTAGTAACAAGCAAAACTCTGGAAACTACACAAACACAGGAAGATTAAACAACAGGCTCCTGAATGGCCTATGGGTCCAAGAAGAAATTAAAGAGGAAATTAAAAAATTTCTCAAAACTAATGAAAATAAAGACACATACCAAAACCTGTGGGATACTGCAGAAGCAGAACTAAGAGGGAAGCTTATTGCAATAAAGGCTTACATCAAAAATTAGAAAGACTACAAATAAACAATCCAATGCAGCACCTCAAATAATGAAAAAGATAACTATATGCCAATTCCAAAATTAGTAGATAGAAATAATTAACAGAGCAGAACTAGAGACCCCCAAAAAACGATATAAAAGATCAATGAAATGAAAAGTTAGTTTTTTGAGAAGATAAATAAAATAGACAAAACATGAGCTAGGCTAAATAGAAAAAGAAGAGAGATGGCTCAAATAATAAAAACCAGAAATGAAAAAGACATTACAACCTATAGCACAGAAATACAATTATTCATTAGAGATTACTGTAAACAATTATATGCCAACAAATTTGAAAACCTGGAAGAAATACATAAGTTTTTGGATACGTACATACTACCAAGATGCATACAAAGTACCGAGACTGAACCAAGAAGAAGTAGAAAACCTGAACAGACCAATTACAAGCAAGAAGATTAAAGCGGTAATCAGCAGTCTCCCAACAAAGAAAAGCCCAGGACCCAAAGGCTTTACTGCTGAATTCTACCAAACATTTAAAGAGGAATTAAAACCAATTCTTCTCAAACTATTCCAAAAAATTGAAAGAGAAGCTATTTTCCCAAACTTATTCTATGAGGCCAGAATCACTCTGATACCAAAAACCAGAAAAAGATACAAAAAAAAAAAAAGAAAAGAAAAGAAAACTATAGGTCAATATGAACACAGATGCAAAAATCCTCAACAAAATATTAGCAAACAGAATACAGCCACACATCAAAAACATTGTACACCATGATCTAGTGTGATTCATCTCAGAGATGCAAGGATGGTTCAATATCTGCAAGTCAATAAATGTGATACACCACATCAACAAACTCAAGGACAAAGACCATATGATTATCTCAATAGATGCAGCAAAAACATTCGACAAAATCCAACATCCCTTCATGATAAAAATTCTCAGCAAATTTGGTATAGAAGGAAACTATCTCAACACAGTAAAAGCCTTATGTGACAAACTCACTGCCGAATGGGAACAGAAAGAAGACAAGGATGCCCACTCTCACCACTCCTATTTAACATAGTATTGGAAGCACTAGCCAGAGCAGACAAGCAAGAGAAAGAAATAAAGGTCATCCAGATTTGAAAAGACGAAGTCAAACTGTCTCTGCAGGTGACATGATCCTATGTATAGGAAAACCTAAAGACTCTACAAAAACCTCTTAGAGATGATAAACAATTTCAGTAAAGTTGCAGGATACAATATCAACATGCAAAAATTAGTAGTGCTGTTATAGTCCAATAACAAACTAGCCTAAAAAGAAATCAAGAAAGCAAGCCCATTTATGAGTCACCAAAAAAATAAAAGACCCAGGAATCAATTTAACCAAGGAAGTGAAAAACCTCTACAACAAGAACTACAAATCACTGCTGAAAGAAATTAAAGAGGACACAAAAAGATGGAAAGACATTCCATGTTCTTGGATTGGAAGAATTAAAATTCTGAAAATGTCCATACTACCCAAAGTGATCTACAGATTCAATGCAATCCTCATCAAAATACTTATAACATTCTTCACAGAAACGGAAAAAACAATCCTAACATTCATATGGAACAAAAAAAGACCATGAATAGCCAAAGCAATCCTGAGAGAAAATATACAAATAAATAAAAACAGAAGCATTACACTACCTGACTTCAAATTATGCTACAAATCTATAGTAACCAAAACAGCATGATACTACCATAAAAACAGACACTCGACCCAATGGAACAGAATAGAGAACCCAGCAATCAATACACATACTAACACCCAACTGATCTTTGACAAAGGCACCAAGAATATACATTGGGGAAAAGACTGCCTTTTCAATAAATGAAGCCAGGAAAACTAGACATCCATATGTAGAAGACTGAAACTAGACTTCCATTTCTCATCATATACCAAAATCAACTCAAAACGGATTAGAGACTTAAATATAAGACCTGGAACTAGAAATTTCCTAAGAGAAAACATATAGGAAACACTTCAGGAAGTAGGACTTGGCAAAGAAAGTACAAGCAACAAAAGAAAAAATAAACAAATGAGAATATATCAAACTAAAAAGCTTCTGTATGGCAAAAGAAACAATTAACAGAGTAAAAAGAAAAACCACAGAAGGAGAGAAAATATTTGCAAACTATGCATCTGACAAAGGATTAATATCTAGAATATACAGGAAACTCAAATAACTTAACATTAAAATTAGTAACCCAGGGGCCGGCCCGGTGGCGCACTGCTACAGTGCGCCGCTTGGGAGTGTGGTGGCGCTCCCGCCGAGGGTTCGGATCCCACATACAGACCGGTTCCCGCTCACTGGCTGAGCGAGGTGCGGGTTCAGCACCGAGGGTTACGATCCCGTGGCCGGTCCCGGTCCAGTACGGGCGTGACACTGAGGGTTGCGATCCGTTGCCGGACACGAAAAAAGACAAAAAAAAAAAATTAGTAACCCAATTAAAAACAGGGCAAAGGAGCTGAGTAAGCATTTCTCAAAGGAAAATATGCAAAAGGCCAACAGACATGAAAAAATGCTCAACATCACTGAGCATCAGGGCAATGCTAATCGAAAACACATTGAGATACCATCTCACCCCAGTTAGACTTGCTATTATCAAAAAGACAGAGAATAACAAAAGTTTTCAAGGATGCAGAAAAAAGGTGACCCTCTTACACTGTTGGCGGGACTGTTATTTAGTGCAGTCATTACAGAAAACAGTATGGAGGTTCTTCAAACAACTACAGATAGAACTGCCATACAACTGAGCAATCCCACTGCTGGATATATATCCGAAGGAATGTAAGCCATTATGTTAAAGGGATACCTGCACTCCCATGTGTATCACAGCTCTATTTACAATAGCGAAGAGTTGGAACCAACATAAATGTTGATCAACAAACAGCTGGATAAGGAAAATGTGGGATATATGCCCAGTGGAATACTACTCTGCCAAAAAAGAATGAAATTCTGCTATTTGCAGCAACGTGAACTTAGAGAAAATTATGTTAAGTGAAATAAGGCAGGTACAGAAAGAGAAATACTACATGTCCTCACCCGTAAGTTGGAACTAAAAGAGTAAATAAATAAAGAGTAATACAATAATTACAGTAATTCATTGAACTATCAAAATGAGAGAACAAAACTAAGGCCACCAGAGGTGGGAAAGGAGGAGGGGAATTTAGGGAGAAATTGGTAAAGGATTGCAAAAAATGATTACAATGTATAATGTTGGATATACTAACTATTCTGATTTGATCATCACATATTGCACAAAGGTATTGATATTCAACACTGTACCCCAGAGGTATGTACGATCAATTACGTTTCAATAAAAAAAATTTGTAAAGAAGATACTTCAAAAAGTTTGTGGGCTTGCCGTAAATGGCTTTTATTTCTTTCTATACCTAAGTTATTGAGAGTCCTTATCATCAAGGGATGTTGAATTTTGTCAAATGCTTTTTTATCATCTATTGAGATAATCATATGGTCTTTGTCCTTGAGTTTGTTGATGTGATGTATCACATTTATTGACTTTCATATGTTGAACCATCCTTGCATCCCTGGGATGAATCCCACTTGATCATAGTGTATAATTTTTTAATATGTTGTGCTGTATTCTGTTTGCTAATATTTTGTTGAGGATTTTTGCATATAGGTTCATCAAGGATATTGGCCTGTAATTTTCTTTTTTTGTTGTGTCTTTATCTAGTCTACCACTGGTATCATTCTGAATGGGGAGTACTTAGGGCTTTTCCCTTAAGAACAGGAACAAGACAAGGATACCCACTCTCACCACTTCTATTTAACATAGTACTGGAGGTACTAGCCAGAGCAATCAGGCAAGAGAAAGAAATAAAGGGAATCTAGATTGGAAGAGATGAAGTCAAACTTTCCCTATTTGCAGATGACAAGATACTATATATAGAAAAACCTAAAGACTCTATCAAAAAACTCGTAGAGCTGGTTGATAACTTCAGTAACATTACAGGATATAAAATAAATGCCCCCAAATCAGTTGCATTTATATACTCAAATAATGAACTAACAGAAAGAGAAATAAAGAAAGTAAGCCCATTTACAATTGTCATGAAAAAATAAAATACCTAGGGATCAATTTAACCAAGGAGGTGAAAGACCTCTACAATGAGAACTACAAGCCACTTCTGAAAGAAATAAGACAGAAAAAGATGGAAAGATATTCCATGCTCTTGGATTGGAATAATTAACATCATGAAAATGTCTATACCACCCAAAGCAATCTACAGATTCAATGCAATCCACATCAAAATACCAATGACATTCTTCACAGAAATGGAAAAAACAATCTTACCCTTCCTATGGAACAAAAAAAAGACCCCAAATAGCCAAAGCAATCCTGAGCAAAAAAAAATAAAGCCAGAGACATAACATTCCCTGACTTCAAATTATACTACAAATCTCTTGTAACCAAAACAGCATGGTACTGGTATAAAAATAGACATTCAGACCAGTGGAGTAGAATTGAGAATCCAGAAATCACCCCTCAAGCTTACAGCCATCTGATATTGGACAAAGGCAACAAAAATCTACATTAGGGAAAAGACTGCCTCTTCAACAAGTGGTGCTGGGAAAACTGGATATCCATATGCAGAAGAATGAAACTAGATATGCACCTCTCACCACACACTAAAGTCAACTCAAAATGGATTAAAGACTTTAGTATAAGACCTGAAACTGTAACACTACTAAGGGTAAATATAGGTGAAATACTTCAGCAACTAGTTCTGGGCACAGACTTTATGAACATGAGCCTGAAAGCACAAGCAGTAAAAGAAAAAAAAAATAAACAAATGGGACTATATCAAACTATAAAGCTTCTGCACAGCAAAGGAAACAATCTACAGAGTGAAATGGCAACCTACAGAGTGGGAGAAAATTTTTGCTAACTATGCATCTGACAGGAGATTAATATCCATAACATACAAGGAACGTAAGCAATTATACAGTAAAAAAACAAATAAAACAAATAACCCAATTTAAAAAATGGCCAAAGGAGCTGAATAGACATTTTTCAAGGGAAGACATACAAATGGCCAACAGGTACATGAAAAGATGCTCAACATCACTCAGCATCCGGGAAATGCAAATTAAAACCACATTGAGATACCACTTCACCCCAATTAGACTGGCTATAATTAAATAGACGGTGAATAACAAATGCTGGCGAGGGTGTGGAGAGAAGGGAACACTCCTACACTGTTGGTGGGACTGTAAATTAGTACAACCACTATGGAAAACAGTATGGAGATTTCTGAAACAACTACGGATAGATCTTCCATACAATCCAGCAATCCCACTACTGGATATATACCCAGAGGAATGGAAATCATCGCGTCGAAGAGATACCTGCACTCCCTTGTTCATCACGGCTCTGTTTACAGTAGCCAAGACATGGAACCAACCTAAATGTCCATCGATGGATGATTGGATAAGGAACCTGTGGTAAATGTACACCATGGAATACTACTCAGCCTTAAAAAAAGAATGAAATACTCCCATCTGCAGCAACATAGATCAACGTGGAGAAACTTATATTGAGTGAAATAAGCAAAGCACAGAGGGATAAATACCTCACGTATTCACCCACACGTGGGAGTTAAGAGAGAAAGAAGGAAGGAAAGAAAGACCACAGTAGTGCATTGGACTTGAAGAGGGAGAGAACATTCCTTGGGCTACAAAGTGGAATAGAGGGTAAAGGGGGTGGGAGAGGAAGGTTGGGGATAATTGGGTGGGGGACATGGGGTACAAATGCAATTTGTGGTAATGGGTATGCTGCTAGTATGAATCTGTCCCTCCCATCATGGGCACGAGATCAGCTTTGTAGCTCATGAATATTCATAACCAATAAAAAAAGTGTGTGGGAAGATTCATATTACCTTTTGTATAGCTACACATTGGAATACTACTCTGCTTTAAAAAAGAATGAAATACTACCATTTGCAAGAACATGGAGGGACTCAGAGAAAATTAAGTGAAACAAGTCAGGCACAGAAAGAGAAATACCACATGTTCTCACTTATTTGTAGGAGCTAAAAATAAATTAATTAATTAACACACAAACAAATAAAGGGGGGGGAGAAGATGCAACAATCACAACAATTCCTTGAACTTGTTAAGACAAGTGAACAGATATGATGTGGGGCAGGGGAGGGGGAAAGAAACGGGCAAAGGGTCACGAAAATCAACTACAATGTATATTGAGAAGTTAAAATAAAAATAAATAAATAAATAAATTTCATTAATAAAGTCATGTGACCCATGTACACCAAAAAAAAAAAATCTATTTTTCCACAAACTTTTTGAACTACCCTTATACATCATTTTCACATTATTTATTCAATTTTAACAACTGCATAATGTTCCACTGGGTGACTATACTATGGGTTATATAAGCCTCCACCATGTTGGATATTCATGGGGTCTTCAAATTTTGCCATTAGAAATTACACTTTACCCTTTATTTAGGATTATTCTCTTAAGATAGAATCCCAGAAATGCTATTACTTGGTTAAAGACCATGAATAGTTTGAGATTTTGAGAACTGCACGTTAGCTTTTTATTATTCAGATTGCTTCATTCTTTCAGAAATTCACTTTTTATTGGCAAATATTTGTTCAGTTCCCACTATGTTCTGGATACTGTTCTGGAACTGGGTATTCACTAGGGAGAGAAAAAGTCACAATCTCTGTGTCTATGGACATTACAATCTAGTAGAGGAAAAAATCTTAGTGAAGGAATAAACAAAAATGTATAATTTAAAGTGGTGATAAACGCTATGAATAGAAAATACAAGATAATATGAGAAAGTACAGTAGGGGAGGCTGGACAGGCAAATTAGGAACAAATAACACAAGCATTTGCAGTTTTATCATAAGTGCAATGGAACAATGGAAAGCCGTTGAAAGGGCTCAGGCAGGAAAATAAAATGTGGGATTTGTGTGTTCTGCAGGGACTAGAGGTGGGTTATGGAAACTGAGAATGGTGGCTAAATGGTATGGGTTTGGGGGTGTTAATAAAAAATGTTCTAAAATTTATCGTGACAGGTGCACAGCTCGGTGAAGATACTAAAAGCCACTGATTGCACACTTTAAATGGGTGAATTGTGTGGCATGTAAGCCATATGCCAAAAAAGCTGTTTAAGAAAATGTAAAAAAAAAGAGGTGACTCTGTGACTTTGAGCAAATCACTTTAATCGAACAAACATTTATTCACCACTCATAAGCAGTATTCTAGGCACCTGACTTCTTTCCAAGCTGTTTGCTGATTTGGAAACTAAAATTGGTGTATATGAAACCAGCGCCAACTCTGCCACATACTAGCAGAGCAAACTTGACAAGTCCCGGAAACTCTGTGCCTCATCTCCCTCACCTGTGAAATGGGCACAAAGCTGAGGGTAATTAAATGAGGTAACATATGACAAAAGCTCAGACAGCACCTGGCACACCTATGTGTCCAATCCTTGTTTTTTTATTATTCTCTAATCCTCCATTCTTTCACCTGCAAATTGTGGTCAATAACCCTATCCACACAGGTTCATGAGGATTACACAAGATAAATGAGGGCGAGGAAGTTTTATAAAGATTGGTTACATGATGTCTAACTGTCATTGTCATAAAGGAACATTAAGGAGAGGAATATCAGTCTGAACTCTATGGATGCAGATGGTGGTTGTATCAGTCAGTTTCTGTTGCTTTTAACAAAATACACAGAACTGGGTAATTTATAAAGAAAACAAAATCTATTGCTTACAGTTTTAGAGGCTGAGAAGTCCAAAGTCTGGGTAACACATCTGGTGAGAGTCTTGGTGGTGGTGACAGTGACAGCAGGGTATCCCATTGCAAGGACAGTGGAGCAGAGAAAGAGAAACTTTTCATGCACTGTCCTTTTAAAGCCCTTAGAATCACGCCCTTGACCACCATTATTAATCCATTCACTACAGCACGGTCCTACAATCTAATCACCTCTTCAAGGTCCCACCTTTCAATTACCATAATAGGATTTCCCACCCTCAACAGTTACAGTGGTGATTAAGCCTCCACAATAAGGTTGGGGGTGGGGCACAGAATCCAAACTACAGAAGTGGTACTGGGAATTTCAATGTCTTTTTTTTCATTCATTTATTCATGCTGTAAATATGGGTTGGGTGCTCACCTGTGGCAGGCACACTGTATAAGGCACTGCTTGCATTGAGCTTGAAGTCCCCTGCTGGGGTGCTGAGCAAAGAGATCATTGAACATGGTGGATCCCATGCACTGCTAGAGGGACACACACAGCACTATGGAGCCCAAGAGGAGGGGTATCAAACCCAGGCCAGGGAGATGAGAATAGACTTCCAGGAGGAGGGCAGGCCTGTGTTGATCTTAGAAGGATGGGTGAGAAGCAGGCAGGTGGGCATGTGTTGCCTTTACCAGGAATAACATTCCCCCTGCCTAAGTCCCCCATAGAGTTAGCAAGAGCACATGGCATGTTCTAGAAGGAAGCAAGTATTTCAGAGTTAGGGGTAATGGGAATGACAGAAGGTCAGGTTGAGGGGTAAGTTGGGGTTCATGGAGGAAGCCTGGGCCTTGTTTTTGTGACCTACAGAAAGAGTTCACACCTTACTGTGCAGACCCCTGGAGACCAGTGGAAGTCTGCCTGCGTGGGAGGGATAAAGAGGTTTGCTTTTATCTGATTCTAGGAAGAGAACCATGGTGATGGACTAGAGCAGAGCAAGACGAAGAGGGGACTGGTGCTGTGGTTTCCTAAGAGCCCCAGAAAGCCTTCCTAAGACAGCAACTGGGGAGTGGGACTGAGGCACCTGGTTCCAGCAGAAGGATCCAGGATGTGTGACTGATTGGATCTAGGAAGCAGATTGAGGAAGGTGCCTAGGATGACAGGGGGTGTCTGGCTTGAACCACTGGGTGCCAGCTATTGAGGGCACAACATGGGCTTGGAGCAGGTTGGAGGCAGTCATGGGTTCAGGTTTGGACACCTTGAGTTCCAGGTGTCTGTGGGATATCCCGGTGCAGGTGTCCAAGGGCAGGTGAATAAATGCATTTGGTGCTCAAGAGAAGCAATCAGGATGGAGCCATTAGCATAAAGATGCTGGGGAGTCACGGAAGCTGGAAGAGGAGGACGATATGCCAGTTAGGTGTCTCTGGGTGAGTCTTTGCAACACCTTCACCCCAGCTCAAGGCAAGCTTCTGTTTCTTCTGCATCATTAGTTTTCTTTCCCTGTTTTCCTTTGACTCTTAGGTGGAGAGTACAGGATAGTGTGATTTTACCTACAAAAACTACTGAGCAAAACAGACTTGTGCAGGTTGGGAGCTATTTCAGTAGTTCTTGGTTCTATCCTTCACCGCTCTAGGTGGTTTACGTAGGCGACCTCATTTAACAACCTTAGGAGGCATCCTGTAGGGCAGACAGCATCAGCCCCTTCTTCACAGCTTAGAAAACTAACACTCAGAAATGGTGACTCATTTGTTCTAGGTCACTGAGCAACCTGGCAACAGATGGAAGGTTTCAAACCCCAAGAAGGGAGCAGGGGAAGATGGTGGGGAGACAAAATAGGTGCCTCTTCTGAGCTGGGCACTTCCAGATGTTGCCTCATTTAATCAATAGATTCCCCTAGAAGAAAAGAGCACTCGGAGAGGCCCCTGAAGGCAAGCTTTGCACTTATCTGGCCCCCGCTGTATATCCTCTGCTTCTACAGCTACCCACAGCTGTGTTGGATAAATGAATGCATGAATGAACTCAAATGAACAGCTACAACAGAAAAACAGGACTTTTTAGCCACAATATATCTCACCCTTCTGAAAAATACAACCAAATTAGCGATGGGAACTAAGCTGGCTCAGACATATTTGCAGCTGTTCATCATCCATGCATGTGTGTAATGAACAACCTCTGAGTGGGGTAAAGATAGCATCATCTATTTCCCAGGGTTCCCTCCTATATCTCTGTCTTGCCCAAAAATAGCAACAACCCAACAGCCCCTCAGTCATTTAACAAGCATGGAAATGAATTTATATTGGAAAACACTCAAGAGGGGAAGCAAGTGATCATGGGGGGTTTTCATTACATTTCCTTTATGAAAAAATATGCTTCTTTGGGATTGAGTATGGCAGATACTCTTGCTCAGAATGCCCATCAATCTCTTTTCAGAGGTAGACTTGAGATGAGCATTTTTCAAGAAGCTACAAATGCACGTAGGATATAGAGGCCCATGGGAAGGTAGGTGCAATGGACTGAATGCGTGTGTACCCCCCGAATTCATATGTTGAAACCTAACTCCCAAGGTGATGGTATCAGGAAGTAGGGCCTTTGGAAGGTAATTAGGTAATCTCATCATGAATGGGATTAGTGCCCCTATAAAAGACACCCCAGAGAGCTCGTTCATGCCTTCCAGCACATGAGGATGCAGCTAGAAGGCACCATCTATAAACCAGAAAGTGGGCTCTCACCAGACGCTAAATCTGCAGCCCCTTCATCTTTGACTTCCCAGCCTCCAGAACTGTGAAAAATAAATTTCTGTGGTTTATAAGCTACCCAATTTATAGTATTTTGTTATAGCAGCCCATAAGGACTGGGACAACGGGTAGAGCTGGAGCACTTACAAGGCCACTGCTCAGAAAAGATGAGCACAAACTTCCCAGCATCTCCTCATCTGCCCAGCGGATTCCTGCATGCCTCACGGGCCCCTGTTAAGCATGACCTCCTTGCTTAGAACTTCCCCGATCTCAACTTCTTTCCTCCTTTTCTTCATAGAATTTGTCACTCCCTCACTCGTACTTTTATATCTCAGGACAGCATGGGCTTTGGAGTCAGGAAAACTTGATGCTATGGGCTGACCTGTAACCCCCAAAATTCATGTGTTGAAGTCCTAATACCTAGTACCATAGAATATGAACCTACTTGACAATAGGGTCTTTCCAGAGATAATCAAGTTGAAATGAGGTCATTAGGGTGACCCCTAATCTACTTTGACTAGGTCATCATAAAAAGGGAAAATTTGGACAGAGAGACAGTCACGCACAGAGGGAAGATGATAGGGAGGGACACAGGGAAAATGCCACATGGAGAAAGAAGACTGAAGTGATGCTTGCACAAGCCAAGGGACGCCAAAGATTGCAGGTAAACCACCAGAATCTGGGAGAGGGGCAAGGAACACATTCCCTCCCACAGTCCTCAGAAGGAACCAGCCCTTCCTACACCTCAAACTTATAGACCACAGTTCTAGCCCCCAGAACTACGGCAGAGTAAGTCTCCGCTGTCTAAGCCGATCATGTCTAAGCCGGCCAGTTTGTGATACTTTATTACTGCAGCCCTAGGAAGCTAACAGACTCATGTCCAGTCCCATCTCTACCAATTCCTGGCTGGGCTTACCTAGGCAAGCTATTTCATCTCTCTGAAATCTAACATAAGTCACATGTATCTTCCAATTTTCTAGAATCCATATTTAAAAAGTAAAAAGAAATAGTAAAATTAATTTTATCAGCATATTTTATTTAACTCAAAATTTCCAACATATCATCATGTGAACTTTTAATCAATAAAAATGTTGCTAATAAATTATTTCACTTTTTTTTCAAGTCTTTGAAATCTGGCATGTATTTCATACTTCCAGCACATCTCAGTTCAGAATAATCTTATTTAAATGTTCCATACCCATATGATGTACACCACAGCTCTGACCTCTAGTTCCTACATCTGCGACATGAACATAACAATACTCTAGTCGTGGAGACCATGAGGCCTTTTGGATTTTAGAGAATGTCTTGGGTGAACAGTTGGCTGTGAAATGTGTATTGCAGACTGGCTTGTCGAGGC
This sequence comes from Galeopterus variegatus, assembly GCF_000696425.1. Classification (NCBI taxonomy): domain Eukaryota; kingdom Metazoa; phylum Chordata; class Mammalia; order Dermoptera; family Cynocephalidae; genus Galeopterus; species Galeopterus variegatus. The sequence continues at coordinate 14,702 of NW_007745065.1, forward strand.
ATCTTTAAATTGCAGTACCCAGAGCCTTTGGATGCAGCTCACAAAGTCATTTTCTGTTTTGTCATTTTCTGCAAATCATACACTGTATTCTCCCTTTTCCCCTATTTCTGCCTACCTAGTATTCCTTTCTCAAGTGATAGACCCCAGCTTCTCTGTTGGGAAACCACATGTCACTGACTCCCCGTCTGTGTGGCTCAGGAAGTGTAGACCCCCTGGTGTGGCTGAAGGCAGATGACTCTGGGCTGGCCAATTGCATGTCCACATTCCCGCATACACTGGGATTTATTGACCCTAATCTGGGCCAATCAGAGATCTCGGAGAATTTTGCTAAAGATTTCAGGAAAAGAGGTGTCTTTCCTAAGTTACTAAGTCTAAAATGTTAGTGGCTACCTTACCACCCTAAGGGGAGGACTTGTTAAAGAATGATGTCAAGACTGAGGGAAACAAAGGAAGGATTTACATTTGAGCACCTTAACCAAGGTTTGCCTAGAAACCAAAGATAATAGGTAGATGGATAGATAGATGACAGATAGATAGACACAGAGGTACTGGTAAACAGCATTTTAAAATGTCACCCAGTTTCAATTGGTTTCTGTCACTTGCAACCAACATCATTCTGACTCCTAAACCACATCAATAGGCACTAGTTTTA
>NW_007745066.1:0-549 GCF_000696425.1 Galeopterus variegatus
CAGAACCCGACTCTGAGAACTGCTTCAAACTTGCAACGCCCTCCCCCAGTCCCTATCACCGTTCTCTGCTATTTTTCTCCATAGCACACATAAAATTTTGCATAAGTTATTAATTTTGCTTATCATTTGTCCTCCTTCACTAGAACGTGAGTTCCTTGGGCCAGGATTTTTGTCTGTTTTGTTCACTGCTGTAATCCCAGAGTGTAGAAGATGCCTGCTCTATAGCAGATGTTGGAAAACATTTGTTGAGTAAATGTGTGGGTGAATGAATGTGGCCCCTGCCTCTGCAGAGGATTCCCAAACACATAGTTAGCCATAGCTAATTCCAAATGAGCATCTCTCCCAATGTGCTGCTCCTTCCTCACATTCCACTGTCTCCTGGTTAGGAGGTTCACCTGGATGTCTTATATCTATCAACGAAACTGCTTCAAAAAGAGTAATGTGGGTGCTTCTGAATGTTTCAGATGATGAGGAAAGTATCCTTCAACCATGGGCAAGTCATTCTTTCACCGACTGATCCTTCCTCTTCCCTGTCACTTGAAATTGCTT
>NW_007745066.1:1413-1721 GCF_000696425.1 Galeopterus variegatus
AAACCTTGCATGTATCCATGCAGGCTAAGGTCTGAACCACAGTGGGGCTGGATCTTGGCAGGAATGCCTTGTGATCCTCCCAGAACATGAGAGTTTGGGGATCTTATAAGGAGCTTCTGTGAGGCCACCTCCCACTCGCTTCCCTATCTCCCCTGAGAGGCTGTCACGAAACAGTGCCTCCTGGGTTCTGATGAGGCATGGGGCTTTCTGCTGCACCCCACCTTTTCTCCCAGAATAGAGCTGCAGGATACACAACTGCTCAGCTGCAGTCCAGCTTTGGCTCTGCACAATGGAGAATCCCACAACCC
>NW_007745066.1:2824-4133 GCF_000696425.1 Galeopterus variegatus
AAACCTTGCATGTATCCATGCAGGCTAAGGTCTGAACCACAGTGGGGCTGGATCTTGGCAGAATGCCTTGTGATCCTCCCAGAACATGAGAGTTTGGGGATCTTATAAGGAGCTTCTGTGACGCCACCTCCCACTCGCTTCCCTATCTCCCCTGAGAGGCTGTCACGAAACAGTGCCTCCTGGGTTCTGATGAGGCATGGGTCTTTCTGCTGCACCCCACCTTTTCTTCCAGAATAGAGCTGCAGAATACACAACTGCTCAGCTGCAGTCCAGCTTTGGCTCTGCACAATGGAGAATCCCACAACCCGTGCTGTAGTCATCTGGCCTCTTTTGTTTTGGTGTGTGGAACAAGGATCAAAAGTTGGCACTTTTTCAGGCCGGCCTGTGGCTCACTTGGGAGAGTGTGGTGCTGATAACACCAAGGCCATGGGTTCGGATTCCTACATGGAGATGGCCGGTTAGCTCACTTGGGAGAGCGTGGTGCTGACAACACCAAGTCAAGGGTTAAGATCCCTTTACCGGTCATCTTTAAATAAAAAATGTTGGCACTTTTGGCTTCTTCTTCTTCTCTCTATGACATTAATAAAATGTCTAAATCTAAGAGTGGCTCGCTGTGTCTTTGCTGGTTGAATCAGTCAGACCTTGCCTTGCCTTGGCTTGTGCATGTGACAATTACCAGCACCTCTCATGGCATGTGGCTGCTCAACAAGTGTAGTATTGTTGAATTAAAGAGTTATTCATTGAAGTCCCTGTAGTACTGCTTTCCCAATGGCAGTAGAAAGCAGGAAAATGACATTATTAGATTTGCATTTTCACGGAGATTACTATAAACACATGATAGAGAATGAATCGAAGGAGTCAGAAATAAAACTTGTTAACAGGCCATGGGAATGGTGCAGGCAAGAGGTAATAGTGGCTTGGACTATGGTGGGACAAGGGGATGGAGAGAGGTCCACAGACGAACAATCGAGAATACCTGGAGAGTGATTGGTTATGACCTTCTGATAAGTCCGATAAGAAACTCTGAAGTTCTTATCAATGGTTCTTGATTTCTCATGCGATTCTGATACCTACATATTTGAATGCAACAGCTGGGCAAATTCCAGCAGTGATGTTACTGACCAAGCCCCACCTTTATCAAGCTGCCCTGAAATTAATACTCACTAAGGAACTGCCTAAATTCTCAGCAGCTCCTGGAGTTGGGTCCTGGGGTCAGCACCTCTGAAACTTCTGATGGACTCACTTGCCCTGGGCTCTATCTACATCCCACAGGCTGTAGTCATCTCAAGCTCCATCAAGGAAGGTGGTT
>NW_007745066.1:5705-6631 GCF_000696425.1 Galeopterus variegatus
AACTTGAGGCAGGAGAGGAGTATGACTTACTGGAGAGATATCCTCAGGAGGGTGAAAGGAGATGGGCTATGGAACGACACGCAGAGGAGGTGGCCTTAGACATGAGCAAGGACAGTTCATCAGTGGTGACAGGAGGGAAGGCAGAGCCCCTGGGCACAAACACTGGTGGCTGGGTATTTGGAGTCAGGAGAGTTTGTAGACCCTTCTATTCTGATTTCCTGAGCTGAAAAGCAAAGTTGTTGCCTAAAGATAAGGAGGGGGAAAGAGTTATTGGATGTCTTAGAAGAGAAGGTATGATATAGTTTTTTTGAAAAGGGGAATGATCTGTCCAAGTTCTCTGACCAAGAGCGCAAAGCAATGCCCGGTGTAGAGCAGAACCCAGGGCAGGCGAGTCCATCAGAGGTTGCAGAGGTGCTGACTCCAGAACCCGACTCTGAGAACTGCTTCAAACTTGCAACGCCCTCCCCCAGTCCCTATCACCGTTCTCTGCTATTTTTCTCCATAGCACACATAAAATTTNTACCGTCTCCATTGCACAGCAGATGGGTGCCACACTATTCAAGAACTCTTAGGTGGACTATGTTACATTTTTGGATTTCCTGAACACATCCAATCAGACAATGGTGTTGCCATTAGGGCAAAAAGTACCCAGCAGCAGGCTGCACCTTGGACATCCACTGGATCTTCCCTTTCCCATATCATCCCCAGGCAGCAGGTGCCATTAAAAGATGGTACACAGCTAGTTGGTTAGCTTGCTTGGTTAGACTGTGGTTTTGGTAACACCAATGTCAAGGGTTCGGATCCCTGTACCGGCCAGGTGCCAAAAAAAAAAAAGATGGCATGGATTCTTTTTTTTTTTTTTTTTTTTTTTTAAAAAAGAAAAGATGACCGGTAAGGGGATCTTCGCCCCTGACTTGGTGTTGTCA
>NW_007745066.1:7311-12624 GCF_000696425.1 Galeopterus variegatus
AAAAAAAAGAACAGGTTTATTTAAACACAAATTCTTCGGTTAGAGTGCAGTGTTATAGCACCAAGGTCAAGGGTTCAGATCCCTGTACTGGCCAGTGCAAAAAAAAAAAAAAAAGAAAAAAAAAAAAAGAACAGGTTTATTTAAACACAAATTCTTCGGTTAGAGTGCAGTGTTATAGCACCAAGGTCAAGGGTTCAGATCCCTGTACTGGCCAGTGCAAAAAAAAAAAAAAAAAAAAAAAAAAAAGAAACTTCTAAGTCATATATTCTACTTTTATGAAATAATTCAAATTCTATAACAGGCACTTCACACTAGGCACAATATTTTGAAAGACTATTGAACTGGATGACTTCTAAAGTTTGGGGCCCCACAGCTGCAACCAGACACACGGCTGCTGCTGTCCCAGGCCCTGCTGGGGTCCTGAGGCAGGAGCCGGGGGAAGCTGAACCCAGCAACAACAAGGTAAAGAGCACACCAAAAACACCATTTCCCCAGCGGAGACAAAAGTAAATAAATATATAAATAAATAAAAATAAAAACAGGTCTTCTTCTCTCTCCACAAAGCACACTCCAGAGTAATAGAAGAAGCATCTGCCATATAACAGTGGGGGCCTGAACACACCTCTCTCAGTACTGGACAGAAATCATCTAGGCAACAAATCAACAGAGAAACAGTTAATCCATCAGAAGGAGAAAACAAACCTATGGTTATGGGGGGAAGGAGTGATGGGGACAGATTGGATAATGAGCATAAAGAATAAGTATGATTTGTAATAATGAATATACTAATAAAAAAATTAAGTTTAGGGACCCAACTCTGCTAAGTAAGAACATTACAAAACAAAACGAAACAAAACAACCTCCCCCAATTAAACCCAAATTCTGAGGTCCTGTGTGACCAGGGCTCTGCACAGTGAACAGGGCTCTTTCTCTATGGCCCAAGTACCCCAACACAAGCCCTGACATTGGGGACTTGCAGGCAGATCCCATACCATCTACTTATTAGGTGAGTTAGCACCAGGCAGGTTCCTGAGGAAATTACTGAGCTTGGATGATGATACTCTGCCTCCAGCTCCGTTATTTGCACGTCCCACAGCCAGGAACCGAGTTCCTGACCAGCCTGGAAGAAACTGGCACCTGGAATTCTGCAATACAAAGCAGCTCTGCTTGTCCCAGAGGCTCAACCTTGATCTTGCTGCTGCAGACCACAGCTGGCTTCGTGCCTAACCCTGCACTCAAACTCTGCCTGGGCAGAGTAGGAGCCGTGCAGGAGAACGGCTGTCCACTCATCTGTGAGATACGGACCTCAATACTTAAGTTCTAGGATTGCTTTGATAATTAAGAAAACAAGCTACTATATTTAAAAGCAATGCTAAGATGCCTTCAACTGTAAGATACAGCATTATTTCATATATCACCATGAAAGGAAAATGCTGTGGTCACTTCTTTTTTTTTTTTTGGTAACAGTTTTATCAGAATATAATTCCATATATCCATATAATTCCACATCATAAAATTTACCCATTTAAAGTGTACGCAGTGCACAATTCTATGGTTTTTGCACTTTCACAGAGGTGAGCACTTATCACCAAGATCTAATTTTAGAACAGTTTTATTTCCCCCCTCCCCAAAGAAATCCCATTGGTGGTCACTCTCCATTCCCACTGTCCCCAGCCCCCGGCAATCAATAATCGACTTTCCATCTCTATAGATTTACATATTTTGAACATTTCACATAAATGAAGTCATATAATATGTGGCTATTTGTGCCTGGCTTCTTTCACTTAGCATAATGTTTTCAAGTTTCATTCGTGTTGTATCAGTACTTCATTTCTTTTTATTACCAAATAGTATTCCATTGTATGGATATATGACATTTTGTTTACCCATTTATCAGTTGATGGATATTTGGGTTGTTTCTACTTTTTGGCTATTAGGAATAATACTGCTATAAACATTCCTGTACAAGTTTTTGTGTGGGCATATTTTTTGTTTCTTTGGATATATACCTATGAATGGAATTGCTGGGTTATTTGTAACTCTAAGCTTAACTTTTTGAGGAACTGCCAAACTATTTTCCAAAGTAGCTGCACCATTTTACTTTACCACCAGCAATGTATGAGCGTTCCAATTTCTCCACATTCTCGTCAACACTTATTATTGTCTGTCTTTTTGATTATAGCCAAGCTCGTGGGTGTGAAGTGCTTTCTCATTGTGGCATTGACTTGTATTTCTCTGGTAGCTTACAATGTTGAGTACCTTGTCATTGCTTCCTATCACTTAGAAATTTTATTTTATTGAAAGTGCCTCTTTAGACTTATTTGGACATTGTTTTTTATACTACATATTACTCTTATGTATGCATTGAAATGAAAATACAAGGGTACTTCAAAAAGTTTGTGGAAAAATAGAATTAAAAGATAATAAGAATCTTTCCATGAACTTTTTGAAGTACGCTTGTATATTCAGCTTTTTTCCTAATGCTTTTAACAGCTGCTTATAATCACTGCCTAGATTCATTATTTCACTAGGGATTGCAGTATTGTGATATTCTAATTTTACCATTTCTTCTTTATTTATTAACTGGAATATTTCTATAAGAAAACCTTTTCCTCATCTGCTATTTTGGTTGCACCGAGGAACAGTTAATATAGAAAGACCAGATAAATGCTTGAAAATTTCACCTCTATTTGTTTTCAGAATAACAAGCTGGTTTCTAAGCATTCTTCAAAGACAAAATTTTTTAAAAGTATCATTATGAATTCATAAATTTTAACATAATCGATGTGTTTTATTTCATTGCTGCTTTTATTCTCTTACACCAGTTACTTGATAAGATAGGATTTAATATAAAAAACTGTTATTAAGAACTGTTAACTAGGTATAAAGTTAAGTAGGTAACTCTAAGTGTAAAAAGAGAACTCTAGGGTGTCATGGAATTAGAAATTGCCTAAAGCAGCTACCAATAAAAGGAAGAAGTTGCCTTTCTTGATTGTTTTATTAACTTTTATCCTTAGACCATTGGTTATTTTATCCCCCTGATTCTTTACATGTCTAGAAATATTTTATTGTATGTTGGACGTGGTGGTGATATGTTGTAGAGGTTCTGGGTTACCTTATCTTCCCATAAAGCATACTACATTTTGTTCTTGCAGGCAGTTCAATCACTAATAGATAATCCCTATCTTATTGAGGTTTGGTTTTAGGCTTTGTTAAGGGATTACCTATTTTAATTGAGTGTTTTGAACCTTTGATATTTTTGAGGAACTTCCCAGATTCTAAATTAAATCTTTTTGACTTAAAATTGACTTTGAGATTTTCCAGTTGGGCCCCTAGAGAGCCTCAAAGGATGTATCTCATTTTGTAGAGATGTGAAACTAAGTAGGTTTGTTTGATGTGTTGAATTTGTATGGGAAGAACTGCCAAATAATAAAGTGATATTTACCAGCCAGCTGCCAAAATAAACAAACAAATAAAAAAAATAAAGTGGTGTTAAATATTTTTGCGTTATATTTTTATGACTATTTTAGAAATTGTATGAAATTCGTAGAAATCTAAGAGTCCTGGTATAACACTGTAAAATTCTTCAAAACCCTTGCCCATTTTTGCCCTTAACCTAAACAACAAAAATGTGGAGAGATTAGTTCTTCTGTCTTTTTTTTTTTTTTAAAAGATGACCGGTAAGGGGCCGAGCCCGTGGCGCACTCGGGAGAGTGCAGCGTTGGGAGCGCAGCAGCACTCCCGCCGCGGGTTTGGATCCTATATAGGGATGACCGGTGCGCTCACAGCGCTCACTGGCTGAGCGCGGTGCAGCCGGTCTCAAAAAAAGGACAAAAAAAAAAAAAGATGACTGGTAAGGGGATCTTAACCCTTGACTTGGTGTTGCCAGCACCACGCTCAGCCAAGTGAGCCACGGGCCGGCCCCGAGATTAGTTCTTTTGAAAGAGGTTCCTGAGAAACTTTGGGCAAAAGCCACAACAGACACTGGGTGTATCCATTTGGCTCCTTCAATAAAATTTCAAATTGACCATATAAGCCCTTCCTAATATCAGACAACTGATGTCCCTTTGCTTCAGTACTGGTGTTCCTTTGGTTGACAGCCACCCTTTGGTTGAGGTTGATGAATTTATTTGAGAATTTGGGGAGAGTTGTCCCATTTGTGCTGGTAAAGGCTTTTAGCCTGTGTGGGAGTTTTCCTGCTTTGTTAGGAGTTTTTCTATTGGGTAGGAGTTTTTCTATTGGTGAGCATTATTATTATTATAAATAGGAGATTCTTTAATTCTAAATTTTTGCCCCTAATGATTGCCCCTTTCTGGGACTCCAGCTGGTTATATGTTCAAAAATTATGAGCCCTTCACCTGTATTTATCTGGAACACTGGACCTTCTATGCAAAAGATACTTTAGAATTACAGTGGCCAAATTGGGGTTCCTTTGATATATCAAAACTGGGGCTGTCAGCAGCCCCACTCACTCAGTCATAATTCTAGTTATTGTCTTAAAACTATGTATGCAAGAGAGATAACCAAGTTTTCTTGTCAACTGACGGTTATAATGCTTAATGTGGCCATTCTAAGTTTTTGTCATTTACAGTTATTGTTTTGATTTTTCTCTAAAGGGATTTGTAATCAGCTACAGTCCAAAAATTATTTTGTCCTCAAGAAGGTTCATGAAAAGGACTTTGACAAGTATAGGTTTTTGATAACTTTAAGACCATACCAGGGGGGCCGGCCCGGTGGTGCACTGCTACAGTGCGCCGCTTGGGAGCATGGCGGCGCTCCCGCCGAGGGTTCGGATCCCACATACAGACCGGCCGCTCACTGGCTGAGCGAGGTGCGGGAGCAACACCGAGGGTTGTGATCCCGTTGCCGGTCCCGGTCCGGTACGGGCGCGACACTGAGGGTTGCGATCTGTTGCCGGTCACGAAAAAAAAAAAAGACCATACCAGGTTCTTTTTTTTTTTGCATGACCAGTACGGGGATCCAAACCCTTGGCCTTGGTGTTGGTGTTACAACACCACGCTCTAACCAAGTGAGTTAACTGGCTAGCTCTATGCAGTTTTTTTCTTTTTTCCATACCAGGTTCTTTTCTTTTCATCACCCATCCTTTAGTAAAGCTCCAGGGCCTTGAACTTTGGGTTCACATCTTACAACCTAAAAGCGCCCTTCCCCCTCCACCCCAATTCTTGGAACTGTACACCTGTTGGAGACTTTAAAGTCAAAGTTGACCAAGGAAGGTTTTTCCCCAGAAGTAGATGGCACCTTAGCTATGGACAGCTTTTCCCTGAGATGTCACAGAACAAGACTTCTCATCAT
>NW_007745066.1:12700-15350 GCF_000696425.1 Galeopterus variegatus
TGAGACGTTAGATTACTTACTAACTGAACAGGGAGGAGTTTGTGCAGTGTAACACTTTGTCGTACACAGATAAAAACATTGGGTATTGTAGAGACTCAGTTACAAAACACCCAATGAAACAGCCTCTTTGATTCATGAGGACTCTGTCGAAGGGGCATGCTCCGAATTCCTAGTATTATTCTCCTGATAGTCATACTAGTCATGCTAGAAGTCTCCCTGGTGTGCTGTGTTCTTTCAAAAGGTCTTAAACGTGTATGGGCAACCATCTGCTCAATGCTAAGTGGTCTCTCTTCAGCCAGAATGATTTGAATTTAAAGGAATATGTGATCATGAGGACACCATAATCTACGAATGATGTATTGAGACCGGTAATCAAGGATGATGGTGACTGAGAGTAGGTAGCACTGATACCCTATGTTTTGGTCACACTCTCGCATAGGAGAGAGTCTGACCAGAGGTGAAAAACTGTTAAGTAAAATTTGTGGGAGGCCATTGATTTGGACTAGGCTCCTGCACTAAGCCTAATAGACCATCAGTTGTTTAAGGCATGGTTATAACACCAAGATCACAGGTTCGGATCCCCACAAAGGTTGCACGCCAAAACCAGAAATATTTATTTATTTATCTGTTATCCTGAGGTTCCTAAGATCTGACTCCCACCTCTTTCTCTTACTCCATAGGCCACACCTCTACTTGCTGGGTTTGTGTCTGGCCACATTGAACCACTGTCTTTTCCCCTTTTGTAGTTTGCTTCCTCCACACCTTTGGTCATATGGTTCTCCTAGCCCAGAATGCCCTCCTGTCATGTATACACACACAAAATTCCATCCCTTCCTCAAAGTCAAGTTCATATGCCACCTCTTCTGTGAGGTGGCCCCTGACTATTCCTCATATGGGGAATTCCCACAGGATTTCATCTGAACCTCTGCCATCTCTTTCTCATGTTCTACCTGCAATATGTATGTAAGGTAAGACAGTGATTGGTGGGATGGCACCAAAGGAAAAAAAAAATTAAAGAAAGCCTAACAGACTAAACTGATATGGAGTTTAACCACAGTATCTGAGCTTTAGTTAATTGTGGGAAGCTCTGTAACCAATTAAGCTGTAATCAATTAAGTTGAATCTACACTGCACTTCCATTTCCTATAAATGCTGTCAGATCATGTTATTGGTTGGAGTTTTCTGAACCTGCTCTGGTTCAGAGGGCTTGGAGTTCTCTGAACCTGCTCTGGTTCATGAATTGTTTTTGTTTTGTTTTGCTTTGCCATTTTGTTTTGTTATTCGTTGCTCAAATAAAGTCGGCTAAAATTTAAACTTGTCCATTTAACAGTCTGGAAAACTTCTGCTTTCTGGCAGGTAAGGAATGAAGAAGAACATTCCAGGCAGGGGAACAGCTGGTATAAACACTACATGAGGAAAAACTCAATGTGTTTAAGAAAATTAAATAAGGTCTTTGAGGCTGGTGTGGAGTGAGGGAGGTGGGAAAGTGGAAGATGAAATCTGAGAGAGAGACCAGACCATGCAGGCCATGGTAAGAAGCCTTCATTTTATTCTAAGGTTAGGGGAGAAATACTGGAAGTTTTTTAAGCAGGGAAGTGTTATAATCTGATATGTGTTTAAAAAATTCATGTTGTGGGCCGACTCCATGGCTCACTCGGGAGGGTGTGGCACTGGGAGTGCCGAGGCCACGGGTTCGGATCCTATATAGGGATGGCCAGTGCGCTCACTGGCTGAGCATGGTGCGGGCGACACCACACCAAGGGTTGCGATCCCCTTACCGGTCACACACACACACACAAAAAAAATTCACGTTGTGGTGTGAAGAGTGGCTTGTAGAGAATAAGAGTAGAAGAAAAGAGAACACTTAGGAAACTTCTGTAATCAAGAAAGTAAATAAGTGAAGTTGATTTTGACAAGGATGGTAGCTGTGGTGATGAAAAGTGACCAGATGTGTAATGTGAATTGGGACTTGCTAATAGATTGGACAAGAGGGAGTCGAGAAAGGAATCAAGGATGATTCCCAGATTTTTGCCTTGAGAAACTTGTTGGAAAATGATGCCATTGGGGCCGGCCCGGTGGCGCACTGCTATAGTGCGCCGCTTGGGAGTGTGGTGGCGCTCCCGCCGAGGGTTCAGATCCCACATACAGACCGGTTCCCGCTCACTGGCTGAGTGAGGCGCGGACGCAACACTGAGGGTTGCAATCCCGTTGCCGGTCCCGGTCCGGTATGGGGGCGACTGAGGGTTGCGATCCGTTGCCGGACACGGAAAAAGACAAAAAGGAAAAAAAAAAAAAAAGAAAATGATGCCATTAATTGAACTCAGGAAGACTAAGGGATGATCACGTTTGTGGAAAATTCAAGAGCTTTGTTTTGGATTTGTTAAGCTTGAGATGCCTAGGTTGCTGTGTCAAGTGGACAACTGGATATGCAAGTATTGTATTATGAAATAATCTGAGTAGTCTTTGTCCTTGGTTCCTGGGAGGTAGCCTCTAAATCCTTGGAATTTCCCGAGTGATAGAATTGTTTTTGTTATTCATGAGCTTCTGGGACCATACCTGAGTTTACACTAATGAGATGACTCAGGATGGGGGTTGGCCAAGCCTGAAGACCAACGTGATTAGAGGGTTGGAGTTTTGAGTCAGATGGTAA
>NW_007745067.1:0-1188 GCF_000696425.1 Galeopterus variegatus
CCAAAATTCAGGGACACTCAAGTTCCTTAAATAAAATGGTATACTATTTACATATAACTTACGCACATCCTCCCCTATTCTATATCAAATCTCATGCATAACGTTGAATTTTCTAGTATTTAATACAAACTAATCACTAGAGGATTGGCAGACAACAATAATACTCAGACTATTAAATATGGGATTTTGAGTTTATTTAAAACAATATCTATTTGATGAGAAGACTGCTCAGAGTAAAGTTTAAGAAAGTCTGAATACACCCGTGCAAAGCAGGAAGTTTAAGAAAGTCTGAATACACCCATGCAAAGCAGTCCTGATCCACAGGTCTAATGACAGATATGTTGCATAATAAGCCATTTCAATGATAAGAGTGAGGCAAACATACAATTCTGTAGTAGTTTATATTTTAACAGCATTATACACTTCTAAACATCCTCATCTTATATATAATCTCTCTGTGTATTAGAATAAAAAATATTACAGCAATAAGGGAGAATGGCTAAAATTTACTGTGGAGAGATAAATAAAGCCAATTAAACTGAACTCAAGTTTAAATTATATGTTTTAGCCCCTTCCATCATTAGAATCATCTATGTCATAGGATATGTACTTGAATATGACTTACTTTATGACTGCACCTTCATAAAAATAATTGTTAATATTCAAGAATAATTCATGAAAATTTGAGAATGCATTCATAGAAACACCTAGGAATTATAAAAGAGACACTATTTGCAGGCAGTGGATAGCAGAACTTTAAGTGCACTACCTTTTTCAAGATCTTGAAACAATTATAAAAGAAAGGTATTACTCTTATTTTCATTTTTTAAGACAAAAAATAATAAGGCAAGAAGAGTTAAGAAATCAACTCGATTCAGAAGACTAGTTAGAAAATGAAGAAGGTGAGGTTTAATCATACACGAAGAATATGAAAAATATATTTATAACAAGCTGTCTATAAAAAGAATATTCTCACAAACAAAAATGCATACGAGAACACCTGTGTGAGGAACTCCGCGGATCCTCTCCTCAGTGAACAGACCTTTTAACTGGTGGAAACTATTAAAAAACAAAACAAAACACACCATCTAAAGTATCTGGAAATCATCATAAGGTCATATAGCAAGTGAAGAAACATTTTTTCAAGAAACTGTAGTAAATCTCAAGGAGACAGTGAGAGTGTGTGAC
>NW_007745067.1:2792-3598 GCF_000696425.1 Galeopterus variegatus
CAGAAGTAACCAGAGAGGGAATCTCCTAGCTACTAGTCCATGACTTAGTGTGGGACTTAATTATAAATTCCCTGAATCATGAAAGCCATCCCCAAGCCAAACACACATGAAAACTAAAGGGCAAAAATCTAACTAGGTAAAGGTGCTTAGGCACAACTTTTGAAATACAGATTAAGATAGAAATAGAGATAAATACTTATGGATATTGCTCAGTGTATTAGTCTGTTTATATTTCTTATAACAAAATACCTGAAACTGGGTGATTTATAAAGAAAAATGACATTTATTGCTTNACAGTCTCCTCTGTCTTCTCTTAAAGCCCTCAGAACCACGATCCTGACTACCATTTTTAACCTATTGACTACAGAATGGTCCTACAATCCAATCACCTCTTCAAGGCTCTACCTTTCAACTAACATAATAGGATTTCCCATCCTCTTAACAGTCAGAGTGGGGGCTAAGTTTCTAATACATAAAACTTGGGGGACACAATTCAAGCTTCAGTGAGTTTGGGGGACATAATTTAATACACTACATTCTGCCCCTAGCCCCCAAAACATGCAAATACATTCATTTTATCCCCAAAGTCTTAATTTGTTTTAGCTCTAAAGTCCAAAGTTCAAAGTCCCATTTGTGAAATCAATACAAGTTATCTACTTCCAAGATATAATGGTGGGACAAACATAGTGTATACATTCCTGTTCCAAAAGGGAAAAATAGGCCAAAAGAGAGGTGAAATAGGACTCAAACAAATCTGAAACCCAGCAGGGCAGGTGTTACATCTCAAAGCTAGTGAATCATGTACC
>NW_007745067.1:5286-7211 GCF_000696425.1 Galeopterus variegatus
CAGATCTCTTCCTAGGCCCCCAGACTTTTTCATACGTATGTTGAAATCACAGTGGAGGCTCTCAAATCTTCCACAGCTCTGGCACTCTGCAAGCCTGCAGACCTAACACCACATGGATGCTGCAAGGCTTCAAGCCGGTATTTTCCAAAGCTGCACACCCAGCCACACCTGGGGCCAATTTACCCACAGCTGGAGTAGCCAAAGCAGCTGGGATGCTGGTGCTGGAGGCAGCTTCCAGAGGTGGTCCTGGGCAGTGAGCCCATGGAGTGTTCCTCAAGTCTGTTCCCCAAGACCATTCTGTCTACGTAGGTCTTTGGGCCAGAAATGGAATAGTTGGCCCCAGAGGCTTCTCAAATGCCTTCAGGGCCTTTTTCTCTTTCTCTTGATAATCCCTTTCCTTTGTACTAATCTTCTNTTCGGATCACATCTGGAGATCAGTTCCCGCTTACTCGCCGAGCGAGGTGTGGGCACGAACCCGAGGCATGCGATCCCGTTACCGGTCAGTAAAAAAGACAAAAAGGAAAAAAAAATTTTGATCTCCAATGTGGCAGTGTTGGAAACTGATTGAGTCATGGGGCAGATACCTCATGAATGGATTAATGCTCTTCCTTGGGGGGGGGGGTAATGAGTGAGTTCTCACTCTATTAGTTCCCTTGAGAGCTCGTTGCTTAAAAAGACCCTGTCACCTTTCTCTCTCTCTCTCTCTTGCTTCCTCTTGTCATGTGATCTGCTTGTACCTGCCAGCTTCCTGCCACTTTCTGCCATGATTAGAAGCAGCCTGAGGCCCATGCCAGATGCAGCTGTCCCAGAATCATAAGCCAAATAAACCTCTTTCCTTTATAAATTACCCAGTCTCAGGTATTTCTGTTATTGCAATGCAAAACAGACTGAAACAAACTCTGACCCAACATTTCCCCTTGGCATTGCTCTAATGAAGGCTCTATGCAGTGACTCTGCCCCTGTGACAGATCTCTTCCTGGGCCCCCAGACTTTTTCATACATATGTTGAAATCACAGTGGAGGCACCCAAATCTTCCACAGCTCTGGCACTCTGCAAGCCTGCAGACCTAACACCACATGGATGCTGCAAGGCTTCAAGCTGGTATTTTCCAAAGCTGCACATCCAGCCACACCTGGGGCCGATTTACCCACAGCTGGAGTAGCCAAAGCAGCTGGGATGCTGGTGCTGGAGGCAGCTTCCAGAGGTGGTCCTGGGCAGTGAGCCTGTGGAGTGTTCCTCAACTTTGTTCCCCAAGACCATTCTGTCTACATAGGTCTTTGGGCCAGAAATGGAATAGTTGGCCCCAGAGTCTTCTCAAATGCCTTCAGGGCCTTTTTCTCCTTCTCTTGATAATCCCTTTCCTTTGTACTAATCTTCTTAGCTAATGGTCTCTGGGCTGAACCATTACATGCTCTCTGCTTCTCTATCACATAGCCAGGCTGCAAATTTTCTAAATCTTTACACTCTGCTTCACTTTTAAATTCTGGCTTTATGTCATGCCTTTGCTGCCATAGCTCAGTGTAGGCTGTTACAAGTGGCCATGCAGCTTCCCTAATGCTTTGCTGCTTAGAAATTTCTTCTGCCAAATATCTGATTCACAAATACTAAGTTCCAACTTCCACAAAGTCCGAGAGCATGGACACAATGCAGCCAAATTCCTTGCCAGTTCACAGCAAGGGTGACCTTTGCCCCTATTTTCAATAAACTCTTTCTTATTTCTGACACCTCCTTAGAATAGTCTTTACAGTCCATATTTCTATCAGCATTCTGCTTGCCACCACATAGCCAGTCTCTAAGACATTCTAAACTTTCCCTCATCTTTGTGTCTTCTTCTGAGTCCTCCAAACTCCTCCAACCTTTGTCTAACACCCAGTTCCAAAGCTCCTTCCAGATTTCTAAGTACTTGTCATAAGCAACACCCCAC
>NW_007745067.1:7622-8247 GCF_000696425.1 Galeopterus variegatus
TTAAAGTTGCTTATAAAAAAAATCTGAAACTGGGTGATTTATAAAGAAAAACAATATGCATTGCTTTCAGTTTCTGAGGCTGGGAAGTCCAAAGACCATCTGCTGGTGGTGACAGTGACCCAGGGGCCACACATTGCAAGATGGTGGAAGCAGAGAGAGCAGAGAGAGAAAAAGACAGACTCTTTTCTTCTCTTAAAGCCCTTAGAATCATGCTCCTGACCACCATTTTTAATCCATTCACTACTGCACGGTCCTGCAATCTAATCATCTCTTCAAGGCTCCATCTACCAACTTCCATAATAGGATTTCCCACCCTCTTAACAGTCGCAGTGGGGGTAAGTTTCTAATACATAAAACCTGGAGGACACAATTCAAGCTTCAGTGAGTTTTGGGGGACATAATTCAATCCACTACACTCAGTTTAATGTTTAATTGAATCTATAGCAAATTTTTATAATTATGAATGTTGTCATCTCAGACACTTATTCTCACATGAAGGTTGAACTTTAAAAAAAAATCAAAGCAATCTTCACATATACTTTTTCAATTAGTAAGCTAATTTTCCAAGCACCATTCTTTCATACCTGAAGTACAATTTAAAAAAAAAAAGAAGAAGAAGAAGAAG
>NW_007745067.1:9019-9589 GCF_000696425.1 Galeopterus variegatus
AACAGGTCTCTGCAGCCAGGAGTCAGAAAGAATTAGCTTCTACCCATACAGACTTTAAATCTTCAGTTTGTGATTAAAACACACACACATCCTTCTCTGTAGTAAATTATCTTTGGAAAACACTGGAAAGATCTGTGATAAATGATCATCTCTAGCCTCCTATGCAATGGTAGGAATGGGAATGGTGAATTGGTTAAGTATGAAATACTTGTTCCCAGGAAAATAGTGTAAATATTGGTTCTTAATTAGTTTCACAGTATGGGAATATACTATCATGAAACTGACCTATGGTTAACAACTTTGTAAAACCAATGTATATAGTCCCTCACAAAATATTTGATAGGTAATTGTTAAGTGTTGAATTTCTCACAATGGAGAAACATCTGTAGAGGTTCTCTTCTTTGCTAAAGAACATTTTTCTGTGACAGCTTCTCTTTTGCCTCCTGGCCTCAGGCTCCCTGTGCATGTCTCACGCTCTCTCTGGTAGTCTCTTTCTTCTCACTTTATTTTTTCATTTTATATTTTTGAACTATTTTCTCCTCCAATTTCTCTCTACAAAATAATGAACTT
>NW_007745067.1:11442-12086 GCF_000696425.1 Galeopterus variegatus
TGAAATCAGGACCCAGTAGTAACTCAGGCACAGAGGCGTTTCTGGCTTTCTGGCTAGAAGGCTCAGATGCTCCACTTAATTAGATCTGGGTTTTCTGGACCTTCCCAGCCTGAACTTTTGGTCTCTTCATGATGGGAAGGAACAGCACTGGGCAAATCCCCAAAAAAGTAGGGACGCTGCAGTTTCCACCAACAGGATTGTCGCTTTCCCCTTTCCTTGCTCTTTCATACAAGTGCACTGAGTCTGAGCTCTTCAGGGCACCATCCCCACTTAGCAGCTTTGCTCTGTTCGACAGGCATCCATCCCAACCTGGGTTTCCTCGAATGGCAGGCACTGGAGGAGAGTGGTGNTCGACAGGCATCCATCCCAACCTGGGTTTCCTCGAATGGCAGGCACTGGAGGAGAGTGGTGTAGACTTTGAGAACCAAAAGGGCAGAAGAGTGGCTCTGAGGCCACCCCACCACCCCCTGGGACTTCACTCCACCAGCGGTGTCTGGACCAGACAGACCTCGCTCCTAATGTTTACTGAGAATGCGCTGAGTAATGGAGCCTGCCTAGGACCTCACTGATGAGCAGGAGCAGCTTCCAGAGAACAGACGCTCAGGACTATCAATGCTGGAGCACCACAGATCTCAGCTGCAATG
>NW_007745067.1:14975-15348 GCF_000696425.1 Galeopterus variegatus
CCCCCCTTACTTTTGTCTTTCTTCCTTTTCTTCACAGAGGAAGCCCTTGAAGGACAAGCCACCACGTATCCTCTCCTTAGCCTGGTGAAGTTAAGCTACTGCTGGGGTCTTACTTATTACCATTGCCATACAGCAGAAGCTCGTCATTCTTCATGCCTCATAAACTTTCTAGACATTTGCTCTTTTTGTGGAAATGACTTCCCTCTTACTTTCTGTGGTAAACACATGCTGGTTCTTCCAGGTGTCTAGGACATTGCACACACAATAGCTGTTTTTGTCTCTCTTGTAGGGCTTTGCACTTCATAGTTACTCTGCATATCTTTCTATGACATCCTAAGCTATTCTCACTATTACAAGCAAAACCCACACATAG
>NW_007745068.1:0-475 GCF_000696425.1 Galeopterus variegatus
CGCCCTCAGGCCATCAGCTCTCCAGCAGGATCAAGCAAGCTCGGGGGCACCCCAGTCACCCCTCTCCCAAACAGAAATCAGTCTGGGATTTTTCCGAACTGAAAGCCACAGAGATGGTATCTGCCTCCCAGAAGCAGGGAGTTTACCAGGGGCTGAAGCCCCAGGTGTGGTAGAGTGACAGTCTGGCCGGGATCCTCTTCCCTGCCCTCCCAATGCTGGCCGGGGGCTCCCCATGCCACCAGTCCCACCAGAGATCCGTGGGAGGAGTGGGATTGGTGGCCAGTCCACAGGCCCTGGGGGGCCCCCGCGCTGAGGCACACAAGTGGCATGGCTCGGTGAGGAGCTGCGTCAAGCGAAGATGGCTGCCTTGCCTGATCTGAGCCAGCCAGCTCCGCCCCCCCCAGAGAAAATGGAGGCAGCACTGATGCAGGCGCCTAGCCTGGTGTGGTAAGCGGGGGCCCGGCGGGCCTTTGCC
>NW_007745068.1:1432-3808 GCF_000696425.1 Galeopterus variegatus
TGCCCCCCAAGTGGGGCTGGGCTGGGGGTCACTCACAAAGCTCCCAGAGCTGGGCCGGTCCCACGCCTTCCTCTCCGTCTCTGCATCACCGCTGCCGTCTTTCCTGGCCTTTGTTGCCTTGGGCTGCTTGGTCTCCCGGCGCGGTTGCGGCACTCTCAGGAATCTTCTTTTGCATCGGCCCTAAAACCTCGAGACTGTAGTTGCTTTTTTTCATTGTAGATTAGTTGATCAGTGATTTATTTGTTTCTTGTTGCTCTTGGAAATGCAAATAGTACTCTGGCAGCACAGTGCACACTTCTCAGGCTCTCTCTGTCCTCTGGCACGCTCACTCCAGACCCGTCGCCATCTTCTAAGCCTGAATGCTCCATTTTGAAAGGAAAATTTAGTCTCTAGTAACTAGAGTTGTGTACAAAGCTAGTAAATGATAGAGTGGCTCATTGCAGAGCTGAAATTTAGGTATTTTTGAAATGTTGCCAAAACCATTCTACTGGTTTTGGTAATTATTTCATACAATCTTCACTTCCGAATATTTGTATGAAGGAAAATTAAGATAGCTCCCTTTTTTTTTTCTTGGAATTTATCTTGCCTGTTATAAAATAGCTCTAAATTTTTGAAAGGCAATAAAAATCATTTAAAATAAAGGTTGGTTAAATAAAATTATTCTTCTATTTCTATCTCTGATCACCTTTTTTCCCCCTAAAATATACTGGTCAGTTCAATAAAAATGGGTAAAATGGTTGTACTGATAAACAGTTCAGCGTT
The DNA here is from genome assembly GCF_000696425.1 of Galeopterus variegatus. NCBI lineage: Eukaryota > Metazoa > Chordata > Mammalia > Dermoptera > Cynocephalidae > Galeopterus > Galeopterus variegatus. The sequence goes on from NW_007745068.1 coordinate 2,195, forward strand.
CAACTGGAATACGAGGCAAGCAGGATCAGCCTTATAAAACCAGCCGGTCTGACAGATGGGTGACACGGAACGTGGGTGCAAGTTCAGTGAGGGGAAAGGAAACCTTCAGTAAGGTTATGCTAGTGCTCATTATTGGTATTTTTAGACTACATAGAAGGAGTAAGTAGGGTACAACTGAGATTATTTTCCCGACAAGGTATTTCTTTGCAGTAACTGAAGAAAAATATGCCCTCTCTCTCATAGAGAACCTATTTCTTTTACTTGCTTTTTCTCGTTAGCGTTCACACCTGCTGTGCTATTTCCCATCCTCAAATCGTCTTCTTCCATTCCTCCCTCCCTTTCTCAGTTTCTCTCTCTCTGTCTCTGTCTCTCTCCCTCTGTCTCTCTTTGTCTCTCTCCCCCTCTGTCTCTCTCTCTCCCTCTGTCTCTCTCTGTCTCTGTCTCTCTCTCCCCCTCTGTCTCTGTCTCTGTCTTTCTCTCTCCCCCTCTGTCTCTCTCTCCCTCTGTCTCTCTCTGTGTCTCTCTCTGTCTCTCCCTCTGTCCCTCCCTCTGTCTCTCTCTGTCTCTGTCTCCCTCTGTCTCTCTCTCTCTCTCCCTCCCTCTGTCTCTCTCTTTCTCTCTCTGTCTCTTTCTCTCTCTCCCCTGTCTCTCTCTCTGTCTCCCTCTCTCTCTCTTTCTCTATCTCTGTCTTTCTCTCTCTCCCTCTGTCTCTCTCCCTCTGTCTCTCTCTCTGTCTCTCTCTGTCTCTCTCTCTCTCCCTCCTTCCCTCTCTGTCTCTCTGTCTCCGTCTCCCCCTCCTCTCTCTCTCTTTCCCTCCCTCTTTTCTAATCTCCTCCATTTTCACTGCTCCCAGGCTGCCACCATCTCTCACCTGGGTTTCTGTCCCACAGTGACCACTCAGTATTCCCGAGTCTGAGCTTGCCCACCCCCACCCCCACCAAGTTCATTTCCCACATAGCAAAGTGATATATTTAATAGGAAATCAGATCATGCCACCAATCCCCCTGCCCCAGCCCCTTACAAGTTTTCAATTTTTTTTATTGCACTTAGAATAAAATTTAGACTTCTCACCAAGGTCTATAAAGTCCTTCAAGGATCTGGCCTCAGCTTTTTCAACATCATCTTCGATTAATCTCCTCCGTGCTCACTTCAGTCTGTTCCCTGGCGGCTGCTTTCTGAAGATTAAACCAAACCATTTTAGGATTTCCCATTTGCTGTTCTGTTTGTTTGGCACACTGCTCCCCTATCTTTATATATCAGCACCTTTTATCACAATATACATACAATTATTTTTTATAATTTATAGCTTGATTTTGCCTGCTATAATAATAATAGATTCCCTTTACATAGCACTCGATATGAATTAGGAACTAAGTTTAGGAACAATATATTAATGTCAATATATTAATCTTAAATTGTATTACTTCTTTATAATTTAATTCTAACAACACTCTGTAAGGTAGCACTATTACTGTCCCCATTTTACAGGTGAGGAAACTGAGCACATAGAAATTAAGAGAAAATAAATAATTTGCCTAAGATCGCAGAGTGAATAATTAATTGACGGTGACAGAATTTCAATTTGGTTTCAGAGCCTTTGTTCTTAATTGGCCT
>NW_007745068.1:4426-15348 GCF_000696425.1 Galeopterus variegatus
AAGATCATGGTGCCCAAAGGGCTGGTTTCTTCCTGAGGCCTCCCAACTTGGCTTGCACATGGTGGCCTTCTTGCTGGGTCCTGACATGACCTGTTCTCTGTGTGTTTGCACTCCTTGTGTCTCCTCTTCTTATAAGGACACCAGTCCTATTAGACTAGGGCCCAATCTAATAACCTCATTTAACTTTAACCCTTAAGGCTCTATTTCCAAATACAGTCACATTGGTGATTAGGGAGATTTAATTGGTGATTAAAATTTTTTTGGGGGGGACATAATTCATTCATAAAGGATAACCTACACAAATATATGTAATACTTAAATATCTTTCTTAGCAAATTATATTCTCTTCTTTCACAAGGCCTTTTAAAATACTTAAACAAACAAAAAAAAAGGAAATATGCTTATGTGGAATAGGATTCATTAATTAATTATTTTGTAAGAACTATAAGAGTATGATTTCATTTCCTTCTTAATATGCTCTATTTACATAAGCCACTTTAAGCAGAATATTTGCTATTTTTGAAAATTTCAACTGAATAATTGTATGTGCTAATTATAGCAAGATGAGTTTCTTTGTGAATACTATTTGCAATCCTTGAACTTTATCCTATAGAATTTCTTTTAAAGTGTGCAATATTCTAGTGTGTTGTTTTTTTTTTCCCCCAATTTTTTACAAGAAGAAAATTGTTTCATTAAAGGAATCATGTCAATGATGGAACAATAATTTCAATGAAAATATTTAATAATTTAAACTAAATAGCAGTTTTTATTTTGCCAAGGTCAGAGTTTAGCTATCAAAAACACAGTGAATGTATTCACAGCAGATTCCCTTAGTAGATATTTTCTTTGGGTAGGAAATAGAATGAAGCCAAATTTACCAAAGCAAATTCATTTTGCAGTTAATATGGTGTTGTATTTTTGGTATGAAACCTTATTTTAATCAATTTGTCATGGCCAATAATAATTATAATATCTTAAAGATACAGCAAGGCTACCACATTTTCCCCTCAGAATTAAGAAATAACTAAAAAATAGCCATAGGGGATGATTGATGGGAACAAAAATATCAGACTTTTGGCTGATAAAAACTATTGTTGAATGTGGTTTTGATGTGTGCCCCCAATAAGCTTTGTAAAAATCTCACTCCTTAATTCTTAAACACAAAGCCACAAAGAGAGAGAGACAACTGACAGCCTCCCCAACAGAGAAACACGGCAGGGAACAAGCAGGCCAGAATTGACTCTGTAGTGAGGCAGACGTGAGAGAGGAAGGAAATAGCTCTGGACTCAGCAACTCCTTCCAACCTAAATCAGGAAGATAACTCATTCCTGTCCTGAGGAAAAGCCAGTGAGGGGTGAGGGAAGAAACCAGCAGTGGTCATTTCTGATTCTGATGTTCTCCATGTCTTGATATAAACCATATAAAATTTGTGAATTGAGCACATTAGCAAAACGTTTGCTCCAATTCCTGTTGTTCATAGCAAAATTAAAATCTTCAGTATCTTATAATCTTATATCTGCTGTTGGAAATTTCTGCTATCTAGACAATTTTTACATTTTTAACAGGCAAACCAAGTCACCAATAAATTTTGGCTTAATTCCAGAACTGAAAATGAGTACAACACTTGTTAATAATCAGGAAGGGAAGTTTGGTATCTGTGTTCCCTGAGAAGCTGTCTGGTGGAACTGCTTTCTTTGTGTGACAGTTCTATGACGCCACTGTTTACATAAGAAACTGAGTTGTACAAAGCCAAATGAAAAGGAGATTTTCTAGTAGACCTGTTGTATTTCACAATATGATGATTTAGTCTTCACAATGCACTGTCAGTCTCTGTTACTTTGCATAGCAGTTGTGGAAATTCACACAAGGGAAAAATTTCTTGAAAAGCACACATGAATCAAAATTGCCTTTTATAGAGAGAAATAATCTTGATAATCTCTTGGCCATGCACTATGCTTTCAACTGGAATCATTCCTTATTTGGAGTAAGCATCATCATATACTCATTGGAATTCTAAGCTCCAGCAGGTTGAGTTAGCCGTCTATTCTTAGGAATGATTGCAAGATTTAGCAAATGAAAATACAGGTTTCCCAGTGGAATTTGAATTTCAGATAAACAACAAATAATTTTTTTTAGTATAAGTATGTCACATGCAATAGTTGGAACATATTTATGCTTAAAAATTGTAGTTGTTTTTTTAAAATTCAAATCTCACTGGGCATTCTCTAATTTGTCAGACAACCCTAACATTAAATTGGAGGGTAGATGCAATTCCTTATATCTACAGAGATGCAACCGAACTTTAATTTGAATATTAATTTGATGATGCTATGATTATAATAGTCTTACTGACAAATTCACAGTGGGTTTCAATTATCCTGCAGTTTATCTGCCTTATAAGATAAATTTCCAAAGTCTATACATTTTTATAGACTTTAAAAATAGGGTATATCTGAATATCAACTTGAAATACCATAACTGAAATTATTTTTTAATCTTAATTTATATTTTATGAAAATAATATATATTCCAGTCAGCAAATTATTTATCAGGGTCATCTATGTTGACCTTAAAAAGTCTTTATTTTAGGGCCGGCCCGGTGGCGCACTGGATAGTGCGCCGCTTGGGAAGCGCAGCGGCGCTCCCGCCCGAGGGTTCGGATCCCACATACAGACCGGTTCCCGCTCACTGGCTGAGCGAGGCGCCGGAGCGGCACCGAGGGTTGCGATCCCGTTGCCGGTCCCCGGTCCGGTACAGGGGCAACACTGAGGGTTGCGATCCGTTGCCGGACACGGAAAAAAGACAAAAAGACAAAAAAAAAAAAAAAAAAAGTCTTTACTTTAATTTAATGTAGTAATTTGAGTATTGATATATCTCTACTGGTATGAAGTTTAGTCTTAGATTTTGGATCAAAGTGCAAAGCTTAGTACTTCTCTTAGGAACCACGTTTGTCTGCTACTGATGTGACTAGAAGGAATACTGTGGCTGTAGAGCAGGATTTATAAGAGTGTCATCACAGGCTAAAAACTTTATCCTTGGGAGAAATTACGTTTATTGAAGTATGTGTACACATGGCTTTACATTTACATCTTATGATAACCTTGAAATCTAAAAAATTGAGAACCCATAGCTGTTTGCTTTTTTTTTTAACTGTCCTATATATTACCAAATCAGCTTTCTATCCTTATAGCCTGAAGATGTCTTCAGAAAGAATTAGTCAAGTTAAAAAGGCATAGGCTTTTATATAAAATATATATATTGTTGTAGAAAAAACAAACAAACAAATGATTCAAAGGCATTCTTCCTTTAAAACTTACGGTTAAATTCTCTTCCAAAGGTTTCTTTGCATTCTGTAAAAGCGGTAGGGTGATTTATATCAGATGTATCATGAAATAAAGACCTTCAAGCTTCTTAGACACATTTCTATCATGTTTACTAAACACAATGTAATTAGATGCTTTTTCAAAGAATTCACAATATGAATATTCCTCTCTGGGATTGCTGTCCATAACCTTAATTATTTTTTGTAATTGATAAGGCATAAAAACTCAAGTCAACATCTTGTCCAGCTTTTACTTTAATAGAAATACTTTTTTTCAGCAAAATAGCTTAAAGAGTAGACTGTTCTTAACAGAATTAGATACTTTATTTCTATCATCCATTGGTACAAAAAAATGGGTACATGTCAGATGTTTCCAACGACTGTAATTTGAAAATAGCTAAACTTATGCTCCCAATCAGGCTGTGAGCAAAACTTTGGCAAGTTCTTGTTGACAGCTATATAGTTTGAACATAAGCTGCTCTACAATAATTCCTGTAATTTTCTGTAAGTAGCATAACAAACTTGGCATTTATTTATCTTCTGGATGAAATGAATGATCATCAAAGTACCCTCTCCCACATCCTGATTAACCCATCTCCAGATACCAGACTAGAGCTGAATGATGTTGTGTAAGTTGATCTCATATCTCACATAAGTCATGTATTTTTAGAAAGCTACCAATTTCTTTTTATATTTTTATTTCTGACATTATAGCCTTTTTTAGTGATTTAAATGTTTAGGAGCTCAAAGACTAATATTTTTTCAATAAACAAATGTATTTAATGTGTTGCTGTGTGCGGTACTATAAAAATTGTAGGATTGTTTAAAAGAAAGGGTATAAAAATAAGGAAATATCAACATGAATTCTGTATTCTGACAGCTAATATATATTTGCAGAAATAAGAAAAAACATAAATAATAAGAGAACAACTCAAAGTAAATCTTGAAATATCCCACACTATCTACTTCTAAATAACTTAAATTTCCTAAAAGAGTAAAATAGGACAAAACACTTATTAGGAAAAGATCTCTGGGAGTAATTTAAGTCATTGAAAAATATGTATGAGGGTACTTCAAAAAGTTCATGAAAAAATAGAATTGAAAGATCATATGAATCTTTTCATGAACTTTTTCAGGTACACTTGTACTGTGAATGTATAATTGTAATAGCACTGCTTTAAATGTGGTATAGAGATGACTAAGACATTTTCCCTGACTTCAAAGTACTTAAATTCTAATTAACAGAACTATAATTTAAGCATGGAAAAGTTTAGTAGCAATATATAACATGACTTTGTCACTAATAAACAGCCTCAATTGAGTGAGATAGATGATGCTTTTCAAAATTCAAGGAGGAAGACATTATTGAGAGTTGGAGTGATTACGAAGGATGCTATAATTCAACTAGACTCTAAAGGGTAGACAGGATTTGTATTGGTGGAGAGCAGTGGACATTCCAGAATGGGGAAAATGGCTTGAGAAAATGCATGCTGTGGAATTGCATAAAGTGTTTCAGTTGGCAGTTTGTCCAGTATAGAAGCTTTGTATTTTTAGCATTTCTCTTGTTAAGTAGTTAAACATAATATCAGAAACATAAGTTAGACTTGACTCTGGAATGGGCTTTAGATGATGAAATAAAGAGTTTAAACTTGACTTTATAGGGGATGGCAGCACTTTAATATATATTAAGCAAGAAAGTAGCAAGATTTTAGAAAAGGCACTTTGGCAGTTTTGGGAAGTAGAAAGCAATTCCTGAGGAGAATCTACTCTTGAGCTACTTGGTCTTGTCCTGAACTTGACCAAGGTAGCTAACTCCAGATTGTATAAGTGATGTGAAACAAATGCCAAAGATACAAAAGTATTGGTAGGTGTTAAGTTCACAAGACGTGTTTTTATCTGTAATCAGGAAAACAAATAAGGTCAGAGACTAGCAGAAGTAAGACTATTTTGTGATGCACTGAATAAATGGATCCATGCAAGTGGCTTAGAATTGAAGCTAGTAAACTGCAAAGAATCAGAAGACTACTTTTATATGTTGCCAGTTTTGTGGGCAATTTTGGCTGGGGTGGAAACAGTATTATTCTTTTTAAAGGAGTTCTGCAGGAAGCAATAGGACTGATTGGCAGGATGAATTAAGATTGGGATGGGCCTGAAAGTCAGGTAACCAGTTAAAGAGCAGGTGTGAGAGAGATAAGAATTTGTCATAGCATCAAGATAATAGTTTGTAAAGGCAAGTTCATATGTAAATATATTTATGAAGGCAAACAGTGAGACTTGGTCATTGACTTGGAAATTGGAGTCTAACATAGCTTTAAGGTTTCAGATCTGTGTGATTACAAAAAAAAATGTTGTTTCATCAGAACAAGTCAGAATGGAGAGAAAAATTTTCAAACTGAAAAGAGGGGTTGTTGGCTGGGGAAAAAAGTGAGATGGTCGGCTAAGTCCAGATATATTCTCTAAAGTGCCAAGTGAAAATGTCTAGAAAGCATGGACATGTATGCCAGTACTGGAGATTTGAAGGTAAGCTAGTTATGTGTAAAAAATATTTATTTTTCATCTTCTAGAAGAAGAAAACTAAAAAGAGAATGATTTTTCCAAAGAGATGCATAAAGAGGAAAAAGTAGAAGAATGAATACTGGACTGTTGAATAATGTTTGGTTTTATGGCAGAAAGAGGAATGAGTCTCAAATACTTGATAGTGAAATACAACAGCAGGACTAACTGAACCTAAGATACAATTAGCAAGGACAATAATGTTCTATTTTACCATCAGATGACACTGGTTAGGACACAGGAGCTTTGAGAAATCAGATGAATAACAATTTAAACTACTAGAGTTCATAAGGCACTGCCAAAAATAATATCCAAGGACGTTGTTGAATTTACAGAGGACATTAAATAAGAGAAAAACATCATATTAATGATGTGCCTGGCTTTCAACTACCCACCCAAGAGCCTTCACTTAATATATTACTATAATAAAACAAAACTGCCCTTTTTTCTCTAGCACACATATCTATACATGTTTTCTTTCCTTTAAACCCCTAAATTCAGGGAATTTTTATTAATTCTCCATTTTACGTCTTTTAATCCCAACTTTCTCATACCTCTGTTTCAGTTAATTATAATTGTATTAATTACATAGAGTTTGCAAGTTATGCTTAATGTATTTGTATTTCATAATAAATTGTAAGTTTCTTGAGCCTAATACAATTATTTCCCATAACTATTTTTGACAAAATGATAAAGAACACGTTGTTAATCTTCAGAGTCTATGAACATGTCCTTCCATCGAATATATATGTTTATAGTTTGAAATAATTTCCGAAACTTTTTAACTTATAAATAAAATATGCGTGTTACTATGTACACAGGTATTTTCAGAGACCTTTTGGACACTCTCCTTTTATTGGTTTTAAGCTAAAACATCAGCTTGACTACTATTAAAAAAAAATAAAAATCTTTGCTCACATCATTACAATGATCTGTTGTGGCACTGAAATAATTAAATTTTAGTAGAACTGGAACTATGATAAAGCACCATGAAAAAAATGTCTACCGTGGCAAGTAGTGTATAAAAACACAGTTTAAGAAATTTGCTTTATTGAACTCATAGGTTTAGTAGTGTTAACCATAGAAAAAGGAGCTTTTGTCAGTACAGCAATGAATTTAGGGGATATGGATTGTACTCGTACCTTATATGCTTTTCTAAAAGTTCACTTTCAAACGCTTATTCTAAATGAAGGGGAAGCGTTAATTTGATTCAGAGAACAATAAGTCACTAGATGATATCGCGTTAAAAAGCTAAATGTGCGCTATTATTTTCTTCATCGATCTGCATTGCTAATGATATTTAAAGTAATTATAAAGCAGTGTTCGTGGATAACAAGATCCAGTTAATATATCCAAGAACACTAATCTCAACTTTTATTTGACTGAGAAAAAAAGCAGAGTGCAGTGCTTTCAATTGCCTCTTCTCATTTTCATTAAGGGGTATATTTTGTGAATATTTTCTCTTTAGTTTTTAAGAGAAGTACACTCGTCACTAGAGTCCTCACTTAGATTAGTTTCTTCATTTTTTGTACCTCTTTCTAAAGTTATTATAGAAGTATGAAATACTACTTTCATTTGCACCTGGCACAATACTTTCTCAGAGTGATGCACTGTGTATATTTACCTCTCTCCCTCCAAATCCTCAGTAACTTTCCACTGCTTTTAGAAAAGAAATTGAAACCACTTATCCTGAAAATTAAGGACCTCAATTAGCTTTTTCCTACCTTTCTTTCTGACTTTACCTGCCACTACTTCCTGGTGTGACCAGTCTTCTAAAGTCAAACTCATTTTCTAAGCAAATCAGGAACAGCCTCTGAGTTCCCCCTTGTCCGAGTTTGGGATGACCTCTGCTCCCCTCCTTTCAGGCTTGGAGAGACAAGTTCAAGCCAACTCACTCAATAAATTATTTCCTAGTTCTTTCTGTTCCAGATTTCTTTTTCTTCTTTTTGTCTGTTTCATAAACGATATTCTAATCTGCAGGATAGGAGTAAGATTTTGTGATTTTTATATTCCCAGGTTCTAGCACTGTGTCTTATAGGTTCTCAAGAATCAGGCATTAATGATGAGCACATCTGGTGAAGGTCTTGGTACTGGTGACAATGACCCAGGGGTCTCACATGGCAGAAAATGGAGCAGTGGAGAGAGACTAATCTCTCATGTGCTCTTCTTTTAAAGCCCTCAGAACCACACCCATGACCACCATTATTAATCCATTCACTACTGCAGGTCCTACAATCTAATCACCTCTTCAAGGCCCCACCTTTCAATGACCATAGTAGGACTTCCCACTCTCAGCAGTTACAGTGGGAATTAAGCTTCCAATACATGAAACTTGGAGGGACACAATTCAAGCAATCTACAGCAATCACTTACTACAGCATAACCTGAATTTTAGATGAATAATTTTCCTGGTATTTAAAATATTATGTGTGCATAATATTTGCCATAACATTTATCAAATCATTAATTTTTATAGAATCATAGAATATTTAAATTGAAAAGACTGTGGAAATACTTATTTTATGAATGATAAAAGTAAGACTAAGAGAAGTTAAGTAATGGAAGAATCATGGCTAGGATGTAGGTCTCCTTGATAGAAAAATGGCCAAGGTAAGAGATAATACATCAACAAAATACTGAAAGAAATCATAAACTTTTGATAAGATGAAGGTGCTAATAATTGAAAAATAATGATGCTTGATCATCAGCTTTCATCATCCTAATCTTCTCAAGTATGGAAATGGTAATATAATTCCTGAAAAATCTTCTAAGCCAACTAAACAGAAAGTCCTTCCACCAGTGTTATATATTGAGTCACAGTTTAGATAACCTGAAAACTGAGCAAATAGCAAAGTAGAAATTTAAAGTGTCAGTGTGAATTAACGTTGCCTTTATTTACTATTACGAAGTTATTTGTTCTGTTTTCTTTTGTTAGATACTTAATTCGTCCAGATCCACTGGCATACCTTCCAAACAGTGAACCCAGCCGGAAAAACAGCATCTGCAATGCCACTGGTCAAGACTCTCAAGAGGAAACTCAGCTTTGATAAAAAGGAAATAACAGACTTTTTTTTCTCTACAAGGATCTTGCTTGAAACAAAAGTGTTGCTGGCATGGAAGAAACTAGATTGGAATATGTTCAATTCTCTCATATTTAAAAAGAAAATTTATTCTCTTAGAAGTATAGATCATTTTGAAACTTAATGTACTATTTATTGGTACTTCCTCTATTGATATTTTGAAGACATCAATGGAATGATTTTGAAAATCCAAATTAACACACAAAAATTTAAACCTGATATTTTATTGCTTGACAATTATGCAAATTGTATAAAGTCAAGTTTTAAAATTATTAAGGTTTTATGGAAATCAACTAAAAATCTAAGTATATTTGGTGCATCACAATGGACATAGAAGATTGTTGCTCCTCTTAAAAGTTAAATGTGCTGTATTATATTATTTAAATTTACTGTTTTATAAAATGAACTCATCATAAATGTCTAGTCTTCTCCGCATAGAGATTAGTCGACTTGTGTGGCTGACTTTTGTGTAAGAATCATAGTTTGCTTTAGAATGCAAATCTTTAAGTTACTTTAACCTTTTTTTGTCTGCCTTTTCATATGATATCATATTCATTATGGCATTTGAGATGTTCATAGCATGTTTTATGACACTGAAGAAGCTAGAACATAAAAAGAAATATTAAGTACCTGATCTTTTGATAACTTTATTTCTAGCACACATTTTACGCTCAAAGTGTACTAGAAAGCAAAGTGTATTATTGTTCACCTAAAAGAATGCCTAACATAGAGAAAGTACTTAATACACATTTGCTGATTTAAATTTAATCTGAGAATTAAAACATTAATTGGATTTCTTGAAATAGGCAGTAATGATTTTCATTAGACTCTTGAGCTTTAACATTGTTCATATATCTATATAGTAAATTGCATTTAAAGTATTTAAAAATTTTATAAAACTATACTTTTTATGTACTATGAAGATAATTTAAAACATTACAATCTTCCCTTTGTTTTTAGTATTGAATTAACCACACTTAAAAATATATGTTAAAAAATTTGATTTAATTTTGAAAAATCATCTATAAGAACTAATTTTAACATTTTGAGGAAAAGGCATAAAATAAAAATAAGTAATTCTTATACTTTAATTGAATGTATACTATGCAGAGTTTGAGTTATAATTTTAAATATAAATTGACCCTTAGTGATGCTAATGCTTTTGTCTGTATTGCTTATTTTCCCTAAAGAAATAAATCAAAAAGCACAAGATAATGCATAGATAGTTTACCAGGTAGTCGAAGTGTGTTAAAGTGTTTCCATGAGAGAAACACTGGCAAATTTACAAAGATATTTTTCTTCTAATTTTATATTTTTCTCTATCTCTTAATTCGAAGTTGAGTTTAAATTTAATAAAAAATAAGACATATGAGACTAGAAAGAGGCATTTTATTCTTTCTTTTTATAATGTAACAAATCAACTGAAAGGAAAATAGAATTTTGTTTTTAGAAAAGATAAAGCCTAATGTTCTCCAAATAATTCTACAGAAATAAAAAAATAAAATAAAATGTGAAATAAAAAATTATGGCAATCGTATAATTTGGCTTAGTGAATATGAAAATGTTTTTAAGTATTTTACATTACCCACATTTTAGAATAACAGGAACACCAAGAATTTCCCCCAAAACAGAAAAGGCCTGTCTTTAGTCTTTTTTGATCACACAGAGAAGTAGAATTTATAATAGGTTACTTAAAATTGGGAGCACACTTTAAAACTAAAAGATAGTAGGCATATGCATGTGTATATGTCATAAACATGTGAAATATATTTGAAAAACATAAATATTCACATATAAATTGTTAAAGATGAAGGCAGAATTGAACTAATATATGTAATGGAGAAAAATAATAAATATAATGAACTTGTTTTATATTTGCACGTCAGTAGTCAAGTATGATGTTTCTGAAAGAACGACAGGACCCGAGCTGACAGTTCACCGGAGAAGTTCCGCTTTATTCGGGGGAG
>NW_007745069.1:0-638 GCF_000696425.1 Galeopterus variegatus
TATTATCAAAGTCCTTAATCAGTTGACTTTAAACTAGGGAGAGTATCCTCCATGGGCCTGATCTAACCAGGTGAGCCCTTAAAAGGGCCTAGACTCTTCCTGATGAAGGAGACTCCAAGCAGCAGCTGGGTCTACAACTGCTCTTCGCTTGTTAGATCTTCTCATCCCAGCTGCCTGTGGACAGCAGATTTGCTAGTGCCCAGGGGCTCTAGCAGTTTGTTTGTTCTTGATCTTTCCTTCCTGACTGCCTGCCCTACAGATTTTAGACTTCCTTGGCCAAACCTCACAATTTCATAAGCCAATGTCCTTGGTACCAAGCACATATGTACATGCACACACACACACACACACACACACACACATTCATATATATATAGGCTCTGCCCCTTCTCAGGCCCACCTCCTTAGGAAGGAGTCAGAGCATCAAGAACCCAGGATGCCAAGCCTTGCAATCACCTCAGCCAAACCCTTGTAACTAATCTCTGTTCTGGGTTCTTAGCCTGACTGATCCATTCCTCTTTAGAGATGAGGAAACTGGATTCAGATACAAAACAGTGGCTGATCAAAGATTCCATAGCTATGGGCTGGCCCGTGGCTCACTTGGGAGAGTGCGGTGCTGATAACACCAAGGCCACGGG
>NW_007745069.1:2397-2962 GCF_000696425.1 Galeopterus variegatus
AACTTCAGCTGGTATGTGGGCAGAACTACACACAGGGGAATGTTCAAGATTCTCAATACCAGGAGGTGAAAATCACTTGATATTAGTGATATCTCATCTACCTGGAAAAATCCAACTTTGGAGAGGTCTCTTACCTCCACCCCCTGGCTTCATCTGGCCCAGCTCCCCATGGCAGAAGGGAAGTCATGATGTCCCATGGCCTGGAGTCTTTATCCTGCCTTCTATTCCCAACTTCTTCTGATTGGCTGCAGAAACTGGTAGGAGTCATGCTCCTACCTGTCCCTTCATGAGAAGGCAATTTCTCACCTCTTGCCAAGATTCTAGGACAAAGATGTCTGATCACATATAAGTCAGTACTCTTCAGAGAGTTCAGAGAACAGTCTAGATGGTGGGAGCCATGTCTCTCCATCAGGCTGGAGGGTCCCTTAAAGCAGGGGCAGTGTACCTCCCTTCTAAACAGACTCCAAAGACAGTTGATATTTCTTTTCTATCTTTCCCCTCAGAGACTCACTCTGAGGCCTGCAAAGAATGATTCTCAAAAAAAAAAAAAAAAAAAAAAAAGGCC
>NW_007745069.1:8751-9093 GCF_000696425.1 Galeopterus variegatus
AGAGAGAGAGAGAGAGAGAGTTCCTCAGGTCTTAGAAGTTATAGGACATCAGTGTCAGCAGTTATCTATAGAGTTTGTCTCATAAGTACACCCCCACCCCCATTTATAAATGAATAAGCTTGCACCCAGCAAGGTTAAGTGATTTATCTTCCATCATACAGCTAGCTAGTGGCAGAACCAGGATTAGAACCTAGGGATCCTGACTCACGGGTAACGCTGTGTTCACAACTCTATCAGAGACCTTAGCAAAAAGATCCTGTTTCTCAGACATAATAAAGAAAACAGATTTAACTAATGATTTCTCAAAGTTGTGGAAAAAAGCTAGAATCTCCTGGTGCTCAG
>NW_007745069.1:13988-15343 GCF_000696425.1 Galeopterus variegatus
AATTTTTATCCATGATGTAGCCCCAAGCACTACCATAGTGCTGGTATATAATAAATATTTGTAGAAAGAAAGATACATAATGGAACATATACTTGCAAATAAATGTATATACATACACATATAACAATATGTCCATATACACAATGCCCATGTGCACACATGCATATATACACCTACATGTATATCCACATATATGCATTTAATCTCCACACACATATTGTGACATTCATATATGCATGTATACATACACCTCACATGCAGTGCATATAAACACATACACAAATAACTACTACGACTATTATATATTACATATAGATATCACACAGGTGTCACATACAAATATCACATATATACTATACATGTGCACGTTCACATACTCAATACTCAAAGCACCTTTTTACTCAGATTTTTCCAGAGTCCAGTAAATTGTCTCAAGGCCCCTAGCCCAGGTCTGGCTGCCACTACCAGAAACATCCACCAGATGGCACCCCTTCGCCACTTCCTGTACTCCGGAGCGTTGGCCAGAGCTGTCGCCTCTTTCCACCAAGGCACAAAACTTGTGGAGCCGGGTGTACCCCTGGCGCTCTTCCCACCACTACCAGCGCGGTGAGCGTGTCCTAGGCCCGCAGAATCTGCAATCTCGGTCCTCTCCAAGTCGGGTTCATCTTCTTGGGCCTCCAGGCTAATGCTGGAGGTGCGGTTTCCCCCCTGGGGCTCCAGTTCTGCTCAGTCCTCAAATCGACCCCCGTGTACCAGCGAGCCGGCGGTTGGGCTTCGCCTGGACACCCTCGGTTCAGACCAGCGCGGCTGAGGGATCCTTCTTCGGAGGCTTCGCAGTGACTAACAGCCAGACGCAGCGGCCCCACGATCGCCAACCACGGCCCGAGGAGGGAGTCAGAGTCAGGGTTATCTGCACACACGCGGCACCCACACACTTGGGCACACAACTCGCTTTGGCTTACTCCTCACACCCTGCCCTGGATGGTGGCGAGAAGGACACCCAGCTAAAAGCAGGGAGGACAATGGCTCGGCCCCGAGGCCTGGGCCCTTCGGCTTGGGAGGGGCTGGTCTCGATTAACCTTTCCTGCGCCTTCCGGTTCTTGACGCTCTCCGGGTCGGAGCCGGAAGGAAGCACTTTCACTACGTCTTACGCGAACTACTTAAAATCCTGGAGTTGGGGGAAGTAGGGTGGGACAGAGCCTCGCGCGCCTCCCAGGCCTGGGCTAGTCCTGGCCGGCTCTCCTGGAACCGCACTTCCCGGTTGTGAGCGACCTGGGACGAAAAACGCGGGGAGGGGCCGGCCCGTGGCTCACTCGGGAGTGTGGTGCTGATAACACCAAGGCCACGGGTTCGGA
>NW_007745070.1:0-435 GCF_000696425.1 Galeopterus variegatus
CTGGCTGGTTGTGGAAGACATTGTTGATGGCTACCCCAAACCCACCACCACCAACCCCAAAACCACCACCACCAACCCCAAACCCACCACCACCAACCCCAAACCCACCACTGCCAACTCCTCCTGCAACCCCCCACAGCAGAGCCTGGGTGGGAAGCCCCAAACACCTTCCCAGCCTTACTTGCAATGAGGTGACCAATTCATTCTGGTTGCCCAGGACTTTCCTGGTCTAAGCATGAAAAAATCCCACATCCCAGGATCTCCCTTAGTCCCAGGCAAACCGAGATGGCTGGTCAACCTATCTGCAAGTAGGAGTGGCCATCAGACCCAGTTCTGGACTAAGACCTAAATGAAAGTCTCCTCAGAAGCTTCTGGACAGGTTTCTGCATCCTGGCAAGAGGAATGACGCAGGAAGGGAGCCTGCAGGTTTAATTC
>NW_007745070.1:6053-6454 GCF_000696425.1 Galeopterus variegatus
CCACCAACCCCAAACCCACCACTGCCAACTCCCCCTGCAACCCCCCACAGCAGAGCCTGGGAAGCCCCAAACTCACCTTCCCAGCCTTCCTTGCAATGAGGTGACCAATTTATCCTGGTTGCCAAGGACTTTCCTGGTCTAAGCATGAAAAAAATCCCGCATCCCAGGATCTCCCTTAGTCCCAGGCAAACCGAGATGGCTGGTCAACCTATCTGCAAGTAGGAGTGGCCATCAGACCCAGTTCTGGACTAAGACCTGAATGAAAGTCTCCTCAGAAGCTTCTGGACAGGTTTCTGCATCCTGGCAAGAGGGATGACACAGGAAGGGAGTCTGTAGGTTCAATTCTGTTTTCCATTCTCTCCACCTTGAACACAGACATTATTCCTGGTGCTACAGCAGTC
>NW_007745070.1:9176-9475 GCF_000696425.1 Galeopterus variegatus
AGACACAGGAACTGGCATTACGATAAGGGCTAACACTTACCTGAATGTGCACGATGACCCAGACTCTCAACAATAAAATGGGGAACATTGAGCTCTTATTACTTGTTTTTATCAGGTGTCAGTCAGGAGAGGTTATTTTATGCTGCAGTAACAAACAACCCCCAAATCTCAATGGCCGACCACCACAAAGGTTAGGCTTGATGGGAGGGGTCTCTCTTTCTGCAGATCATCAGGAACCCACTCAGACTAACAGATGGCCCACCATATATGACACCCCCATCTCAAAATGAGGCTTTAGA
>NW_007745070.1:12784-12994 GCF_000696425.1 Galeopterus variegatus
CCAATTCAGTGATATGTTCCTTTGAAGCCTCAACTTGAATCCTCCCCCAGGGGCCTGGAAGATACTAACCAAATTTGTCCAAAGGGTGGGCAGATGAATGAATAGATGCCCAGGGGTTGATAAACAGAGATGAGGAGAAGTGCCTCCAGGGACAGAGGAGAGTGTGCCCCAGGCACTGGCGTGGGCCACACAGTCCATCTCGAGGCCTCC
>NW_007745070.1:15140-15340 GCF_000696425.1 Galeopterus variegatus
TCACCCCTGCGCCCTGTAATTGGGTCCCTTCTCTTTCCCCACTGCACTGCCTCACTCCCCTATTGGTGCTTCCCAGAATCACTTCCCAAATCAACTCGCGTTATTCTCTCAGGGTCTGCTTTTAGGGAAATCCCACCCTAGACACAGGAACTGGCATTACGATAAGGGCTAACACTTACCTGAATGTGCACGATGACCCA
>NW_007745071.1:0-6553 GCF_000696425.1 Galeopterus variegatus
TTATTGTTTGCAGCAACATGGATGAAACAGAAGACCATCATGTTAAATGAAGTAAGCCAGGCACAGAAAGACAAATACTGCATAATCTCACTCATATGAGATCTTAAAAAACTGTTCTCATAGAAGCAGAGAATAGAATAATGGTCATCTGAGGCTGGGAAGAGAGAAGGGGCCAGCAGGGATTGCGGGGGGAAAAGTGGAGGAAGGAAAGGGGTGGATTAATGGGTACAAAATTATAGGTAGACAGGAAGAATAAGTTCTGGTGTTCTACGCTGACTAAAGTTAATAATATTATATTGTATATTTCTAAATAGCCAGAAAAGATCTTGACTGTAATTACCACAAAGAAAAGATAAATGTTGTACATTTATCATTGTACAATATATTCATGTACCAAAACAGCATACTGTGCCTCAAAAATATGTACAATTAATTTTTTAAATTTTTTAAATGAAAAAAAAATTCAAAGCAGTTCTTACCAGTCATAAACTAGCATTCTGAGAAATATTTTATGTGCTTTTCCTCTTATTCTGGAAGAAGAAACCAAGACTGGGTTTGACTCCTATTCCTGACTGTTACTGAGCATGTGACTCCAGCACTTGATTTAACTTCAACATATCTTATTTTCTCACCTGTAAAATGAGGATGTGTTGTGAGGATTAAGTGAGATAACTGAAAATGCCTAGTACAATGTCTTACCCCTCAGAGGTAGGAATTCAACAGATCTTTCCAAGTCTAACTGTAAGGCCTGCCTTACTTTCCTGGTTTTTTCTTTACATAATAGTTAATACTTAAATACTATCCTTGCTTTTTAAGATTTCCTCTATTCTACTGCTTGTTTCCCTTTCTCTTTCCTTCCACTCCCAGGTCATCAGGAAGCCTTCTTGTCACATTATTTTTCTAGTAATTGTACTCCAGAGCTTCTGAGCAGCTGATCTCGGAAGTTCCCAACAACTTTCCCAGAAAGTATAGGAAATCCAATGGAAATATAATGTGCAGAGTCTAGACTTAACTTTCCACAGACCCTAAGATGTATAACTACATTAGACACTGTAAATCACAGTTACCTGTGTAGACTTCAAGGAAAAGTTGCCATTATTTTAATGTTATTCAAGGGCCAGCAAAGAACAAATGAAATCTGTAAAATCTTTGTGTATGATATAAAATTCATATCAAATATGAGCTATTCGACACATAAATATTAGTGATAAGATCAATGGCTGTCTGGTTAGCTCAGTTGGTTAGAATGTGGTGCTGATAACACCAAGGTTCATGGTTCGATCCCTGAATTGGCCAGCTGCTAAAAAATAGCAATAATAATAATGATAAGATTAATAAATATTTCCATATAATTAATGAGTGATTATTGTGTCTGTTTAAAATTAATATAATGCTGGTCTTGATCTCACATGGTTCACAGAGTATTACCTCTGCCAGAACTTTTAAAAAGTTGAAAATAATTCAGTTATGATATCTGACTTTTATCATAGCTCTAACACTAGCTCACTTTGTCTCCTGGAAGTGTCTGTTTAAAATTAATATAATGCTGGTCTTGATCTCACATGGTTCACAGAGTATTACCTTCTGCCAGAACTTTTAAAAAGTTGAAAATAATTCAGTTATGATATCTGACTTTTATCATAGCTCTAACACTAGCTCACTTTGTCTCCTGGAGTTAGTACTGTAACATCTTTGGCCCTTGATTCCCTCATTTATAAAAAGAGGAGTTTGGATTAAACAATCCAAATAGCGCTTTCTGCCCATAAATTCAATAGGATTGTTCACTCATTTTAAGAATAAGATAATGACAGTGTGTGCTGCACAGCATTTCGTTAAAGAATCATTGATCTTCATGACCCTTACTTGTCACTATTGGGCATGTAATGATAGTCTAGTGTCTCTTCTTTTTTTAGAATATCCACATGATAGCACAAAACATCGACATCAATTACACCCCGGAAACTCAACATGCTTTTTCAGTGCTCATTATCTACAACCCAAATGAAAAGCAGTGGTATCTGTGGGTAAGCACCTCTTTGGTTTATTGCTAATTTCTATCAAAATATGTACGATATATACAAAAGAGAAGTAGACAGCCATTTGATATTCAACCTTCGGTCAGAAATTATTCACTCCAATTAACTAGAATGCTGAGGTGTTCCATTTATTTTAAAACTCTCATTTTCTAGCCCAGGAGGTTTAGATTTTCAGGAAGCAGTGTTTATGCTTCCTGAAAAATATGCTTTTTCAAATCTCTGTAAGAAATATTATTCACATTTTGTTTAAAGTAACCATACATTCATTTGTTCAACATTTAATGATTATAGCTTTGTTAAGAACTAATGACACCTTGATGAATAAGATAAATTCCCTGCCCTTTGGAAGCACATGGTTCAGTAAAAGAAGCAGATAAATAGGCAAATCTTAATAATTCAATTTTATAATAGGGATGTACACAGAGAGGAATGAGAAGGGTCTGGGTGTCAAGTAATTATTCATGAAGAATTGGCTAGCACAGTGCCTGGCACATATTTGGGGCTTAATCAGAATTTTCTGAATGTTAAATGAGTTGACTTTTGACCTAACAGTTTGAAAGACACGTAGAGACTTAATGAAAAGATAGGGAAGGACATGTTAAGTAGAAAAAACAATCTATGCAAAAAATATTGAAATATTACACTCTGATATGTGCAATAGTTTAGTGAGATAGATGAGGCCAATGCAATAGGCAAGTCTTGACTTCTAGTGACCTTGTATGCCAAGCTGAGAGTTTCAGATTTGCCATAATGGATATGGGTCACATTTGCATTTTAGAAAAATGACTCTGGAAGAATTTGAAGAAGGAAAAGATAGATTCCATGTGAATATATGAAAAGGATATAAGAATAATCCATGCAAAGAAATCCAGAGCTGCAACCCTTTCAGAAAGAAGAGATGCATACTGGAAATGATTTAGGGGGTGACAGTTTATCTAGAGCACACGGTAAGATAGAGAGAAGTATCTAGAAACATTCCTGGCCTACTGACTTGAAAAAGTCAGTTAACAGTAACATTATTTACTGAGAATTTAGGAGGAAAATGCACAAGAAAGGTGCTATAGACTATTTGTGTCACCCAAAATGTATATGTTGAAACTTATCCCCCAATATGATGGTATTTGGAGGTGGGGTCTTTTAGGAGGTGATTAGGTCATGAGGGTGGAGCCCTCATGAAAGGAATTAGCAGTCTTATAAAAGAAGCCACAAAGAACTCCAGTTCTACCACATAAGGACATACAGAGATGACACCACTTATATGCAGGCCCTCACCAGACACCAAATCTGACAGTACCTTGATCTTGGACTTCTCAGCCTCCAGAACAGTGACAAATATGTTTGTGTTGTTTATGAGCCACCTTGTTTACGGTATTTTCTTATAGCAGCCCAAACAGACTAAGACAAAGGCAAAATGGATTACAATAACACACTGAGATTTGAACATGTTGAGTTTTAAATATTTGTGTAGTATCTAGGATTACACATTCATCTGTCTAGAGGAAAAAATGTAAATGAAACTAAAAAGGACAGATTCTTCTACACATAAAACCTTAGAGCCATTATTTTTCTCATAGTGTTTGAAATTGCAGGCATTCATTAGAGGGATAACCTAAGACGAGTATGAACGGAAGAGTGCACAGAATGGGACTCCAAGAAAGATCACTATATAGGAAAAGGAAAGGCAAATAAAACCACAGAGTGGGTAGAGGCCAAAGAGAGGTGTGAGAAGAACTGAGTAGTTGTTACAGAAGGAAAGAGAGGGAGGCAATTTAAAGAAAGAAATCACCAGTAATGCTAAGTTCTGCAAAAGGTCAATTAAGATGAGGAGGAAAGCCAGCATCATTTATGATCACCCATGTGAACAAGATAATTCTTTACATAATTTATCATATTAATAATTTTCAAAAACCTTGAATAGTATATTATTTCACTCATCTTACAGTCAGGAAATGGAGACTCAGAGAATTATGCATGCCTTTCCTAATAAGGGTGAGAAATAGAAATCAAACTCAAGTCTGCCTATTCTGAAGCCCTTGTTCTTACCAAAAATACCAAAGATTCTCAGAAAATTTAAAATTTTCATGTACTAGTCTAAAATGTGAAATGATGATGGTAAGCTTCTTGGCTTGGAAAGTATAGGGCTAGAAAACAATGATGGCTTAGTTGGTTTGCCATGAACAAGAAGTTAAATACACACAAAGAACAACAATTTGTTTCTGAAGGCCCCACACTTCTAGGGTTCACATGGGAAATAAGAGGCTCAGGTCTGGGCAAAGTATAGCCACTTCCACCATGTAGACTGCAAAGAGCCATGGTACCCTCTTCACACCCCAGGCTACGACTTGCACGTCTAATTTGTTTCTGAAGGCCCCACACTTCTAGGGTTCACATGGGAAATAAGAGGCTCAGGTCTGTGCAAAGTATAGCCACTTCCACCATGTAGACTGCAAAGAGCCATGGTACCCTCTTCACACCCCAGGCTACAACTTGCACGTCGCTTCCCTCTCTATCCAACAATGCATTTTATGCACCACTGCCAGATTATGATTTCTAAAGCCTTGTGTCCCACCAACTCAAAAGAATTTTATGGTTGTCCTCTATTTCCAGAATTGTAAATTTTAGAGCCAGGTATTCAAGTCTATTCACAATATTTTCTCAAATTTATCTTCATCTTTGTTACACCTATATATATTAAGTAAAACTGAACCATGAAGATCATGTAGATCCATGCAGACACTCTGGATTTTCACCTCAATCCTCATTCCATTTTCTTGCCCTGGAATTCCATTTCCCTGTGGCCTCTTGTGTAACATCTACTAATGCTTCAACACACTTCTAAATACTATTTCCTGCTGAAAACTCTTTTTGTTCATTCAAAACTGCTACTTATCGACAAAAGTACCTTGGATAACCATTATCCATGTAATACTTCTAGGGTTCACATGGGAAATAAGAGGCTCAGGTCTGTGCAAAGTATAGCCACTTCCACCATGTAGACTGCAAAGAGCCATGGTACCCTCTTCACACCCCAGGCTACAACTTGCACGTCTCTTCCCTCTCTATCCAACAATGCATTTTATGCACCACTGCCAGATTATGATTTCTAAAGCCTTGTGTCCCACCAACTCAAAAGAATTTTATGGTTGTCCTCTATTTCCAGAATTCTAAATTTTAGAGCCAGGTATTCAAGTCTATTCACAATATTTTCTCAAATTTATCTTCATCTTTGTTACACCTATATATATTAAGTAAAACTGAACCATGAAGATCATGTAGATCCATGCAGACACTCTGGATTTTCACCTCAATCCTCATTCCATTTTCTTGCCCTGGAATTCCATTTCCCTGTGGCCTCTTGTGTAACATCTACTAACGCTTCAACACACTTCTAAATACTATTTCCTGCTGAAAACTCATTTTGTTCATTCAAAACTGCTACTTATCGACAAAAGTACCTTGGATAACCATTATCCATGTAACATTAACTAAATGCTTGAGGTAGGTACTGTTAATTCATTAAAATCATAATTATTGCCTTAATTACAATACACATATGCATATATTATGGTATATACATAAATAAAACATAATCAATATATATTTTAAATGTGTTACAATAAAACACAATTAATATGCATCCTAAATGCCAGTGTTTACATTCCACACTATTTTTCCAAAGTGGTCTTAAGTGTATTGTCATTAATTAAAATTCATACTAATAATTTCTCCTTGGAACATTAATGTCTTATTAAACATTTGATTAATTACTCTGTAAAAGCATGCTTTCTACATAGCTCTTAGCATTTGGCAGGCCTAAAGTATTTCTAATAGCTGCTTTATATTTAAACTTTAAAGATCTGAAATAAATTTCCAAAAGAGTTCTTATTCCTATAAAATTTTCCTTGACCCTGAAACAATTTCCAGCTTTTTTCAAAAATTTTATCTTTATGAGAGCTTACTTTCTTTGTCTTATGGAAAGTTTGGAAGATGAATAGGTTTGCAACTGCAGCTTACAGGCTACATAAGTGAAGATGTTGACAGGAAAGTTAGAGACATAGGCATGGAGCTTGGAAGTGAAAGTGGGTCAAGATTTAAACAGATGAATTACTCATACTGAAAGGGTAACTGAAGTCATTGGAGGCAAAAGGGAATGGGGCAATAAGTAAGAGAGAAAATATAAAGACCGAAGGGGAAAAAATTGTCAAACACAAACTGAGGAAGGGAAGAGGAGAGACAACCCATAAAAGAACAAGTTAGAAAGGAGAAACAATTTAATAGACTGTCATGGCTGACAAGATAGGAGAAAGTTTTAAGAGACCGTAATTATCTACTCTATTTCAAATACCTCAGAGAAGGGGGTGAAATAAAATTTAATTGTTCAGTCACTGGTAACAGTGGAGAGAGCATTTACTGGAGTGGTAGAGGTGGAATCTAGAATGACATAGCAGTAAAGCTGAGTGGCTGGAAAATAGGTTATGTTTGGGGAAGATAAGTGGTAAAAGAAAAATTTAAAAGGG
>NW_007745071.1:8047-9794 GCF_000696425.1 Galeopterus variegatus
CCAAATTCTATTAACTCAGCTTTTCAAAACAGTTCTTTAGGGCCGACCCCGTGGCGCACTCTGTAGAGTGCGGCGCTGGGAGCGCAGTGGCACTCCCGCCATGGGTTCTGATCCTATATAGGGATGGCCGGTGCTCTCACTGGCTGAGCGCGGTGCGGATGACACCAAGCCAAGGGTTGCAATCCCCTTACCAGTCACAAAAAGAAAAAAAAAAACAGCTCTTTAATCCATCTATTTCGGTCCATCCCACTACTACTAGCTCAGTCCAAGCTAACATCATCTCTCACTCAGAATATGAAATAGCCTTCTAATTGCATCCTGTCTAACACTCTGGCTCCACTTCAATCTATTTTCCACATGACAGCTAAAAGAATCTTCTAAAAAATAAATCAAATTATACCACTGCCCTGTGCATTGTACTTAAAATAAAATCTAAAATGTTGTACTTACATTCTTTCCTAAAAAACCCTACACCTTCAAGTCCTAGCCTACTTTTGAGACATCCTCCTGTGCCACTTTTCACTTTGCTTAATATGCTCTGGCCTTAGCCTCAGTTTAAAGCCACATTACTAAAGTCTCCACTTGGAATGCACCCTCTGAAATTTGATTTCACTTTTTCTTGTTATTCAACTGCACTTGATTGTCTTTACTAATAGGTAGAAAGAAAAGAATAAGAATTTGCCTGACCTATAGCTGTATACCAGGGCAAAGTTAATTTAATCAAGTAAAGAAATAGATTCACCAACAACTACAGAATACACATTCTTCTCATCAGCACGTAGGACATTCTCCAGGTTAGACCACATGTTAGGCCACAAATCAAGTCTCAACAAATTTTTAAAAACTGAAATCATATCAACTATCTTTTTAGACCACAATGAAATAAAATCGTAAATAAATAAAATAGAAATTTTGGAAATGGTACAAATACATGAAAATTAAACAACATATTCCTGAACGACCAATGAATTAAAGAAGAAAGTATGTATGAAATCAAAAATGCCCTTGAAATAAATAAAATAGAAACATAACATACCAAAACCTATGTGATAGTGTAAATGCAGTTCTAAGAGGGAAGTTTATAGTAATAAGTGCTTAATCAAAAAAANTTTTTGTTTGCTAAGTTCTCTGTTTTTGTTTTGTTGTTGTTATTGATGCTGGAGGGCTGTTGTATATTTCATTTTGTTTTGATTAAGTTATATGTTTATCTTTAAGCTCCTCTTATTTTCTCCTTAACTTTCACCAGTCCCACCACTTTCATCCCTTCAACACCTCCGAAATTTGTCCTGTTAAGGTCACTATAACCACCATGCTATCAAATTTCAGAAATAACTTCTCTGTCTACCATATTTGAAATTTCAGCTGCATTTACAATAGTTAATCATTTCTTCCTTCTTGGAATGCTTTCTTTTCTGTCTTCTATGACCCAGCATTTTCCTGTTTTCCTTCTAGCTCACCCAATTTGCTTCATTGTTGTCTCTTCCTCCGCTGCTTAACCTCCAAGTATCAGAAGTACTCCAGTGTTCACCACAAACCTCCATCTCATCTCTGTATTCTGCTCTTCTCTACAAAATCCCATGGCTTTAAATACCATCTCTCACTCAACAATTCTCAAATCTATGTCTGTTCTGGAATGCCCCCCTGAATGTCAGACTCATAAATACAACTTGCCTACTTTATATATCCATTGGCTGTTTAATAAGCATCTCAAACATTATATGCTCAAAGGAGAATTCCCAGTCTTCCC
>NW_007745071.1:11582-12884 GCF_000696425.1 Galeopterus variegatus
TGATAGTGTAAATGCAGTTCTAAGAGGGAAGTTTATAGTAATAAGTGCTTAATCAAAAAAAAGAGAAAGATTTTAAATAAACAACCTAACATTGCACCTCAAGGAACTAGAAAAGTAAGAATATTCCAAATCCAAAATTAACAGACAGGAAGAAATAATAAAGATCAGAACAGAACTAAGTGAAATAGGGACATCCCCCCCCCAAAAAAAAAAAAGATACAAAAGACAGACAAAATGAAAAGTTGGTTTTTGGAAAAGATAAACCATTAACTAGGCTAAAAAAGAAAGAGAGAAGATCCAAATAAATAAAATCTGAAATGAAAAAGGAAACGTTACAACAGATATCACAGAAACACAAAGAATCATTAGAGACTATTATGAACAACTATATACCAACAAACTGGATATCCTAGAGGAAACAGATAAATATCTACAACACACAACTACCAAGACTGAACCAAGAAGAAACAGACAACCTGAACAGACCAATAATGAGCGACAAAATTGAATCAGTAATCAGCACTCTCCCAATAAAGGAAAGCCCAAGACCAGATAGCTTCAATGCTGAATTCTATAAATTTTTCAAAAAGAATTAATACTAAGTATTCTCAAACTATTCCAAAACACTGAAGAGTAGAGAATTCTTCCAAACTCATTCTATGAGGCTAGTATCACCTTGATACCAAAACCAGACAAGAACACAACAAAAAAGAAAACTGCAGGCCAATATCTCTGAAAATGTAGATGCAAAAATTCTCAACACAATACTAGCAAACCAAATTTAACAGCACATCAAAAAGATTATACAATATGATCAAGAGGGATTTATCTCAGAGAAGCAAGGATGGTTCAATATGTACAAATCAATAAATATGATACAACTACAAAATGAAGAGCAGAAACTATGTGATAACCTCTCTATCAAAATTCCAATGACATTCTTCACAGAAATAGAAAAAACAATCTTCAAATTCATGTAGAACCACAAAAGACCCTAAATAGCCAAAGCAATTATGAGCAAAAAGAACAAAGCTGAAGGCATTATACTACCTGACTTCAAAATATGCTACAAAGCTATAGTAAGCAAAACAGCATGATACTGATATAAAAACAGACATATGGACCAATGGAACAAAATATGGAACCCAGAAATAAATCCATGTATCTATGGCCAACTGGTTTTCGACAAAGGTGAAAAGAACCTACATTGTGGAAAGGACACCTCTTCAATAAGTGGTACTGGGAAAACCAGGTATTTATATGCAGAAGAATGAAACCAGACACCCATCTTTCACCATATAC
>NW_007745071.1:14660-15339 GCF_000696425.1 Galeopterus variegatus
GGAGAGTAATAGAAGAAGCAACTGCCCTATCAGATTACCAGAGATTAACAGAGAGATACTAGAAATATGAAAATCAAGAAAATATGTATCCACCAAAGGAACACAATAACTCTCAAGGACCAGATCCCATGGAATGGGAAATCCTTGAAATGACTGAAAAGGAATTCCAAGTAAAAACCTTAAGGAAACTCAATGAGATACAAAAAGACCCAGTTAAACAACACAATGAACTGAGCAAAACAATCTAGGATACGAATGAGGAATTTTACAAAGAGATTAATACATTAAAAAAGAATGTAGCAGAACTCATGGAACTGAAGGAGTCACTCAATGAAATTTTTTTTTAAACTGAGAGCTTAAGCAGCAGGCCACAGCAAGAAGAATAAAGAATAAATCTCACATAGTTTCTTCTGAATAATTCAGGCAGAATAAATAAATAAATTTTTTAAAAAGAAATGTACTTCTGAATAAATAAATAAATAACTCAGACAGACAAGACATTAAATAAAAAAGAATTTTAAAGAATGAAGAAAATCAAAGAGAGAGAGTAGACAACCTTAGGTGCACAAACATCCAATCATGAGTATTACTGAAGGGGAGAAGAAAGGCAAAGGCATTGAGAACATACTCAACAAAATAATAGTGAAAAACTTCTGAGGTATAGGGAAAGACATGGATC
>NW_007745072.1:0-12751 GCF_000696425.1 Galeopterus variegatus
TGAAAAAACTTCCCCCAAACCCCCAGCCAAAAAAAAAAAAAAAAAAAAGCAAAAAACAAAATCCATAATCTCTTCTAACTAATTAGTAATTCATTTTAACAACTTCCTCCCAACCCTGTGAAGAGGTATGACTATTAATTTTTCACATCTTAGTGGGAATTTAATCACATCACATGAACATCTATAGGCAAAGAATAAGTTTTTAGAACTTCCTAAAAATGGGAGTTTTTATTAAGGCAAAAGAAAGACGAGTAAGGTTATCAATTTGGATAGCCAGAAGTTACTTGAAAGTCATAGGTACCTTGGGTATGGTATAGGGGGAACGGTAAGAAGGCAGGAATAAGAGATTATTTAGAATAGAAGATGGCAGGATCCAAAGACAAACTCACTTGGCATTCTGGTGGTGACAGTGGACCACTGAAAATCCTATATGGTGTCTATAGCCTGAGTGCAGTAGAGTTCTCTGTGGATGAATTGAAAATACAAATACTGGTCTGGAAGTTCTAGGCAAATCCTATACAACCCTCTGTTTTTCCTTCTGTTTCCTTCCTTTTGGAAGAAGGTAGAAAAGAGAAATAGCATAAGGAGAAGTAGAAGAGAGAATATATCTCCACTCTCTTTCCCTATTAATTTTTATAGGCCTCTGAGCCCTGTCTTTAGATGTTTGCTATATGTAGTTCTTTGAGGCAATAGAAAAATAAGTGTTGTATAATTTAAGTGAAATATACTCATTATTAGCATCATAGCGTTAACAAAGTTAACAGTTACGTTACAGCAGTACATTTGTGCAGCACCCATGAAAACAAATATGTTTGGGTTGTGTGTTGTTTACATAGTTGAAGCAAATTGTTATTCATTCACTGAATGGGTGTCCAAAAGTTATCTGTGGAATGAATGAGTGATAGTATAGCGTGGGGAGACAGGCAGTAAATATATACACCAACACAAATATAAATTGTAATAAATTCTATAAAGAGAAAGAATAAGGTACTATGCTGCAGAATAACAAAGAAGGACAGAGAGGGACTCCAATGTTTCTCATATGAAGCTTGAAAACCTCCAGTTTTGGCAATTTATTATTGTTTTAAAATGTGCGGAAAACAGTTTTCATATTTTACAGTACTATCAAAACTTGATAATCATCTATGTTTTTTCCCATTGTTTTTTTTCTTTTAGCATTTACTGACCATTCAGACTAAAACTGTTTATTCTCTGTATGTGACATTCAGGGTGTACTTTAGTCTCCAGGCAGAGTAATTTAATTACATATGTGTAAAGTAAAGTATCAAAATATATTAGAACTACTATAATAGTAAGTTTTCTAGCATTTCATAAAAATATCTTTGAAGAGTTTTAAATTTATGCAAATTTCCATTTAGACTGAAATATGAATGTTCGAGTTTATCTAAATCTAATGGGGTAGTAACTTTCACAGAAATTTAGGATTTCAATTATGAAAGTTTCTGTGTCTCCTTTAAGAAAATGAAAAATTCATCTGATATGCACTCCTTTTGTCTTGGAAAATATGGGACAGGAGACCAACCCAGAGCAAGAATGAGATGATTGGAGCAGGTCATAATTTGGTTGTTGATTGAAAGCTTTCCTCTCTCTTAAATGTTGTAGGGAAAAAAATGTTGCCTATCTTTATCTGCATTCCATCATGTTAAAAATATTGTGAAAGAAAAATTTTAATGCCAATTAGTCCTACTGATGGTATTTCACCAAGGTTTAATTTATTCACAGTGAAAGAGTTTTTTGTTTGTTTTATCAGAATAAATGATCATATTTGTACTATTAGGATTTTTAGCTAGATAGTATTATTTATGGCTAGTACTTCTCAGCTACAAATCTTAGTCCTAAAAGTCTACTTAAAATTTGGGGTTTTTAAATTTTTATTATTTTTTTTATTTTTACTTTTTTGCATTTTTCAGTACTCTGTCTAGAAGTCATTTTGACAGGTTATTAGAATAAAAAGTAACAGATGAATGTCTTTTTTTTTCACTGAGGAAACTAGACTATGAGACATATTCCTTACTAATTTGCTGAAAAGGGGATATCACTGATAACAGTATCCTAATACACCATTTTGGGAATTTCTAGGAATCAAGTGAATTCCATTACTGTTAACTGTGGGCAGGCATCAGGATCCCTTTCATGCTGTCATATAGGTGAAAACTGAGGTGTTGGAGAACTGAATCTTCAGCTGCAGCCTGCAAGAGCATAGTAGGCCTTGTAAGGGTAGAAATCCTTCTGCCAAGAAGCTGTATTTATGCTTTTGTTTGGCTTTCATCTTACTTTATTTTGAATGTGAGTTTGCTTTATCTGAGAATTCACAAAAAGGTAATTTTAGTGTTTAGGAGAATTATCACAGGGGTGTGGGGTTGCCAGATTTGCGCGCATACACATATATACACACAGTTACAGAACACCTGATATATCTGAAATATTGCATGGGACATACTTATACTAAAAAAATTATTTGTTTACCTGAAATGCAAATTTAAGTGGGCATTTAATATTTTATCTGGCAGACCTACTAGGATAACTGTATAATTTATCATCCAAACCAGTACACTTTTGAGAGTTAAATGGAGCACTATTAATAAATATGCTAAGACAACAAGCATTAACTGGTACTGTCCTGGGAAAATTGGAAACTATGGTCAACCTAATTTTAAGGGGTTTCGAACAAATTTTTTTTTTTGTCCTTTTCGAGACCGGCCGCACCGCACTCAGCCAGTGAGCGCACCGGCCATCCCTATATAGGATCCGAACCCGCGGCAGGAGCGCTGCTGCGCTCCCAGCGCAGCACTCTCCCGAGTGCACCACGGGCTCGGCCCTTGAACAAATTTTTAATTATTTGTTTTAAATTTTCATAACCAATCACATCTCTGTGTCATTAATTTGTATGGCTGTGAGTCTTTATAAATGTACAGTGTATTACTTTATCATTTTTATATTAAAAAATTTGATTAAGGCACTTTAAAAACTATGGTGGCCTAATTGCTAGATTCAGCCTTGATACTTGATTAAAGTAATCCTACTACTGTAGGAGGCTACACTAGTACATGAGATTTTGCAGTTTAAAATTTTAATTATTTCTTCTTTCTTTATATTATTTATATATGTGTACTTTACCTAAGGAATTCCATGTGTTTTCTGTCTTTTATTTGGCTTAAGACTTCTCTTTTAACCTATTTACTTCTTGTTTGGGGGGATTTAGTAAATAACCTATATTTTATATTTAGCGTAACCTTCATGATTGTATAGCCTTTTATCATCTTCCCTTGCTCAACCTTTGACTAATTTCATTCTGCAAATTCATCCATAAGTATTTAAGTACCTGCTATATACAAGCCACTCTGCTAAGTGCTGTAGTGAATATGACATGAAATAAGATTTGGTCCATATCCCCAAAGAGCTTACAGTCTTTACTTAATATGGAAGTCTCTCCATGGCTTTGTATGTTTCAATTGTTTTTTTCTCTGTCTTCTGCTCTTATATCTCTTTTGAAGTATGATTACTATGTCAAGAGTAGGTGTTCGGTACCGTGGTTTTGAATATTAATTATATGTTTTTTGTCTTACTTCAGCACCTAGTCTATTGATGCACAGGATTTTATAAAAATTTGGTTAAATTATTCAGGAAATAGCTTATAACTGCTAGATAACTTTTCTGTGTTGTAATTTATAAATTGGAATGAAAATGTATCAAAGTCCAATATACTTGAACTACCTGGAACCTTTGAGCAATGAGTCATTCCAGATAACAGTTTTCCATATTGTTTTACCTTTCAACACTTAACAGGATTAATGTCAGGTTTCTCTAAAGGAAAAGTTTTCTTTAAAAGTATTTTCCTGCTTTTATTGTTTTCAGTGTCAACACCTATTTTATATAGTAATTGTTAATTATTTTTAAAGGTACTTAACGTTGCCTATTTTTTGTTATTTTGGAAAGATACAAAATTATTTTTACTGTATATTCACATGGTAGAAAATTCAAATGGTACAAAAAGCATATATGGTGCAAAGTCATCCCTATCTCCCAGCTACCAATTCTCCTCACCCAAGGTAACCAGTTTTTTATGAATATTTTGTATAATCCTTCCAGAGATTGCATTTACAGATGATTATATATTCTTTTTTCTTTTACTGAAATAATAACATATAAACTATATTGTGTACCTTGCTTTTTCACATAACACTATGTTTTGGAGATTATTCCTTATCAGAATATTAACCAATCACATCTCTAGGTCATTAACTTGTATGGCTGTCCAAAACGTAATACCATCAGAAATAATATCAGATTATTTCTTATTCTTTTTTTAAAGCAGCATAGAATTCCATGTTACAAAGTCCCTACTGATCACCTTTTTTGGTTGTTTATGATCATTTTCTGTTGTACATAATGCTTGATGCATAGCCTCAAAACATCTCATTTTGCACATGTGCAGCTCAATTGGCATGAGTGTGTATCTCATTCTTAGAAGAGAAATCCTGATCAAGGCACATTAATGACTACTTACATGCCTTAAAAGTTTTCTTCGTTTTCTTTAGTCTAAAGGTAATATGTGTGTAGTGTTATGGTACAAATTTAAAACATTTCAAACATTACTGAAAATAATAAAGTGAAAAATAAATCCCGCAGCTTCTAGTCCTATTTCCCGGGTGTAATGCTTTCTTGTCTGTCTTATGACTATCAATTTGCCTGATTTTTGTTTTACTTTTTTCCTTTTTTTTAAATGGCTGTGTGGTATCACCACCACACACACACACACACACACACACACACACATCATAATTTATTTATTAGGTTCCTCTTTGGTGGACATTTAAGATGTCTCCAGATTTTTTTTTGATACTACAAACAGTGCTACAGTGAGAAGCCCTGTAGATATCTTTGCACACATGGAGGTGTTTCTACCAGTTAGATTCCTAGAAGCAGACTGCTGTATCAAGGAATTGCATTTACATTTTTGATTAGTTTTACTAATCAGCTGTCCAAAACATAATACCATTTGATACTTCCACCAGTATATCCTTGCTGACTCTAGCGATTATCAAATTATTTAATTTTTGCCAATTTAGTAGGGGGGAAATGAATCTTATTCTAATGTGAATTTCTTTTATGATTGATTTTGAGAATTTGGCAATTTCTGTTTACTGTGAATTGCTATTTGTGTCCTTTACCCATTTTTCTTATGGGTTGTTCACCTTGTGACTGATTTTTAAATGTACTTTTTTTATATTAGGAAACTAGTCTGTGGTAATGTATGTGACAAATATTTTTTCTCAGCTTGTCATTTTTTACCTTTTATGGTCTATAAATTTACATAACTTGATCCTGAAGAGATGAGTGGAGGATGGGAAGTAGTAGGAGTAAATTAGTGAAGGACCCAGATCAGTCAAGCTGCTAATAAACACTTTTTGAATAAGGAAAATGACATGACAAAGTGCTTTTTAATGACATGATATAATTGTGATTATATCTCCTTAGGGGAAAGAAAATATAAATAAAAGACTGCACAATGTTTAATTGCTCTGAAGTGCAATAACTGCTGAAAATATATTTGCTTTATATATTTTTTCCTCTAGAGGTTTTGTCAGCTATGATTAGTGTGCTGTTAGTGTATATACTTATGGGATTCCTCTTATATGAAGCTGTGCAAAGAACTATCCATATGAACTACGAAATAAATGGAGATATAATGCTCATCACCGCAGCTGTTGGAGTTGCAGTTAACGTAATGTAAGCTCTATATTTTTTACATTAATATTTTCAACTACTGTGAACTTAGAGACAAGTGTACATGCATTCAGTAATTTGCAGTGATATTTTCATATTTTTAATTATACCATACAGCCGACCCTCTGTATTTTTGTTTCTGCATCTATATATTCAACTGTGGATCAAAAATATTTGAAAAAAAATTGCGCCTGTACTGAACATGTACAAATTTCTTTTTTTTGTTATTCTCTAAAAATCTTGTATGACAGTTATTTACATAGCATTTGCATTGTATTAGGTATTATAAGTAATCTAGTAAATCTGTATTTAAAGTATATGGTAGGATTTATGTAGGTTATATGTAACTACTATGCCAATTTATATCAGGGACTTAAGCATCTGCAGATTTTCGTATGTGCAGGAGGTCCTGGAACTAATTCCCCATGGAAACCGAGGGACAACTGTATATTAATTTTTCTTATAAAAGTTAATGAAATGCTATGGACATTATGAATTTCTCATTAGTTTGCTGAGGTATACTGGAGGTTAACTAACAATGAGGAATTTAAGGACAACGTTTTTGGTTTAACTTTCAGAATATTTTTCTATCTAGGTTTTTTTTTAACTACTAATTTTTTTTTCCCCAAAAAAAACCTATCATTTTTAAGTTATATACTTAACCACTCACACCACAGTTCAGCAAACTTTTTCTGTAAAGGTCTAGGCAGGAAATATGTTAGGCTTTGAGACCCATACAGTCTCTTTCAAAGCTACTCAACTCTGCTGTTAGTAGAACAAAAGCAGCCACACTCCATATTGTAAGCAAGTGAGCATGGCTATATTCCAATCAAACTTTCTGTACCAAAACAGGCAGCAAGCCACATATGGTCTACTGGCCATAATTCACCAATCCCTGCCCTAGTGGCTTCTATTCATACTTAGAATAAAATCAAGTGTCCTTACCTTAGCCTTTTAATAAGACCCCATGTACCTCTGCAACTCACTTCCTAGTGCTTTTGCTCACTTTATTCTGGCCACAATGGCTTATTTTTTTCAAGTACATGGAGCACAGGCTGGCCAGTTAGCTCAGTTGGTTAGGATGTGGTGATGATCACACCAACATCCAGGGTTCGATCCCTGTACTGGCCAGCTGCCAAAAAAAAAAGTACATAGAGCACGTTTTCATTTTCGTGCCTTCGCCCTGCTATTCTTCTGCCTTGAAGACTCTTCTACCACTTGCTCCCTGACTTCCTTAAAGTCTCTCTTAGATGGAACCTAGAAGAGGCCTTCTCTGACTACACTACCCATCACTCTCCATCCCCTTACAATGCTTTATGTTTCTTCAAAGTATTTCTCATTGCCTGGATGTATATTTTGTATTTATTTGTTGCTTCTCTGCTTTCTCTACTGGAACCTAAGCTCCTTGGGGGTAAGGATATATCTGTCTTATTCACTGTTTTGACCCCAGCACCTAGAACAGTACCTGATACATAATAGATGCTCAAATATTTATTAAATGAATGAGTTCTGTGTTGCATCATTTATTACCAGGAATTAGTGTCTGACTAGGAACAAATGTTTACCAATAACATTAGGAAAAATAATGTTTTATTTTATTTTAACAGAATGGGGTTTCTGTTGAAGCAGTCTGGTCACCATCACTCCCATTCCCACTCCCTGCCTTCAAATTCTCCTACCATAGGTTCTGGATATGGACATGGACATGGGCAGGATAGCCTGGCAGTGAGAGCTGCATTTGTACATGCCTTGGGGGATTTAGTACAGAGTGTTGGTGTGCTAATAGCTGCATACATCATACGATTCAAGGTAATATGATTGCCAATTTTTCTATTTTAAAATGTGTTTGATTTCAACATTAAAAATAAAGCTGATTATCCTTTGTCAGTATGCTGGACACCAATGCCAGTTCTATTCGTTTTGCATCTACATAAGCTTAGTTGACCATCCATATTTGTTAGCAGTAAACACAATGGTATAACTTCACACGGTAACTTAATCTGTAGCTGGCTTTGGTAGTGCCTTCACTGGAAAACTCAGTCGTAAGTCTTGTCACTGAACTGCTGAAAGATTTGTTTTAAGGGAGGGATGAGGCTCTGCCAAGGGACCTTGGACAAGTCCCTTCCCCTCTGTAAACTTAAGTTCCTTCCCATTTATAAGAGGGGCTTAAACCAAATGGCTGCTAAAAATCCTTGCAGTTCTGATGTTCTGTGAAGGTACAGTGGAGAAGATTTAGAGAAGGTATAGAGGAGAACAGTAGAACAGGCAATTAAACTTCTAGAAATAGGTCCCAAGAGGAAAGTCATTTAACAGTCTGGGAAAGATGTTTCTCAACTACAGTATCCAAGTTTTAAGGATATTCTCTAATACTGGTAAAGCCAAAGAACAGGGGACATATGCCTTGCTTTGTTTTACAGCCTGTTTTATCTTTCTATATTTAATCATACAACTTTGAACTATTACCTTCTAGCCAGAATACAAGATTGCTGATCCCATCTGTACATATATATTTTCATTACTTGTGGCTTTTACAACATTTCGCATCATATGGGACACAGTAGTTATAATACTGGAAGGTAAGATCTCACTAATATTCCCATTAAGGATTTATTATTTCCCTAAAGCAGATTGGGAGTTGGGGGGACACTGGGTAGGAACTGTCTTTTGCATTTTACTGATATTTATTAGGCTATACCTTACATGTTTATAACATACAGATCAATGCACTCTCCCATCTATTACCCGCTTGACCCTTATAATAGCTAAGCAAAATAAGGCAGACAATGGAGTAAATTATCCTCACTTAAAATCAGGAAAATTGAGGTTCAGAGGGATAACATAACTTGGTTAAGGTTATGCTGCTAATAAACTGTGGAGCTAGGACAAGAATGCAACTCTTTTGATTCTCAATGCGAATATGTTTAGTAGTTTAATTCCTTAATTCCCATTTAACTTGTGACTCTGTTGTATTTATGACATCCTTGCCTTACTGATATTATAAGTAAACATGAAAATAAAATTTCTCAACAATAGGTTTATCATCATTGGATGTTTCTCTCTTTCTTTTTTTCTTTTTCTTTTTTTGCCTATCCTAGCTTATCTGTTAAACAAAGTATTCTGGTTTGATTGGCATTCCTTTTTAGAGAGAATGAACATTTTGTTAAGTATGTATTAACCACTTGTATATATCCTACATTTTTAGTAAAAATATATGTGTACCTAGTTTATCTTAAAGTATTTGCTTAAACTGAATTGGCAAAGCCATTTGTTCTCTTTGAAAAAAGTCTTCTCAGTAATGAAAAACTTCTTTTTTTTCCAAAATAAACTTTACATATAAATTATATATCCTGAACTAATAGGTGTACCAAGCCATTTGAATGTAGATTGTATCAAAGAAGCCTTGATGAAAATAGAAGATGTATATTCAGTGGAAGATTTAAATATCTGGTCTCTCACTTCAGGAAAATCTACTGCCATAGTTCATATACAGCTAAGTATGTTGCTGATGGTAAATGGGGCCTGGGATTGGTGGACTTCTATCTCTGAAACTAAACATCTGTGCTTATAATTAAATAGGTAGACTTTTCTGCTGAAAGATTTGTTTTAAGGGAGGGATGAGGCTCTTCAAAAGGTGAGCTTCAGGTCAATATTGATAGCAGAACAATAATTTTTGACCTCTTTGAGATGAAACATTACAAATTGATTTTTACCTTTAGATCAAAGGCATTAAGTATATTTACCATGCTCACCATGCGCTTTTCTACATAAGAAAAGCTAAAGTCTTATGTTTCTCATTTTTTTAAGTCATTTCAGATTGATGCTTTTTATTTTATTTTTTATCAAAATAATATATGCCTGTGGTTTATTTTTAAAGTGCGTTTAAGATATTTTAATGACAGCCTTGTACTTGATGTCTGGTATTCTTTCTCTACCTGAGAGTGGACTGGAGAGATTGGAATAATGAGAAGCCACTTTGGATGTATAAAATGACATACTTCTCTAATAGAGAGGGTACAAATTAGACTAATAAAAATATGTTCACAGTATCTTAAGGTTGGTTTTTTCCCTGTATTTTATCCGCTAATGTGTAACTATGAACAATGAATAGTAATGATATTTTCTTGACATTGCAGTTCCTGGAAGTTCATCTAAATGGGAGGAAGTACAGTCAAAAGCAAAACATTTATTATTGAACACATTTGGCATGTATAAATGTACTGTTCAGCTTCAGAGTTACAGGCAAGAAGTGGACAGAACTTGTGCAAATTGTCAGAGTTCCAGTCCCTAATTTTATATATTTTGGGGACTACTGCCTTATTTATCCTGTAGTCACAGACTTGAGAGCAATAAATGCAAACCTAAATGAGAAAATGGAATCCCTGACAGCTGTGTCCATATCAAGCACCAGTCTCTCAAAACAGTCACTCCAGCCTGACAGTGCTAGTCTCCATTTAATGGCAAAATGAGACTTCACCATGATTTTCAGATGAAGATGTTTCCAAAACAGTATGTTTACAGTATGAGATGTGACTCTACAGATACCTCATAGAAGACAATCCAAGACCATACTTCATTAATTTGACAGAGTACATGTCTTAAAGAAAGCATTAAGAATTAATTATTTGCTTTTAATAATACTTTTAAAGGCCATTTTATATCAAGCCAGTACTGGAAAACTGAATTTTTTTATTATGTCATCTTGGCACCTAGTTTCTGGAATTGCTGCTCTCTTTTTACAGAAATTATTCCTCAACAGATTTCAGAAAGTACTAATAATTATCCAGAGAATGGAATAAGCATGTATTCCCAAGTGTTTCAGAAGTGTTTTATTTCACAAATAAGTATTAATGTTATTGTTATAGTTACTTGATAAAGAGTTTTTTCCAGATGTTGTAAGGTTTTGAATCTCAAAGTTAACATTTTTGATTATTTGTAATCTTAGCAGAATCAAATCTTTACATATTGTGGTCACTGTCATTAAATTATTTAGGAAATATTTTCAATATTATTTTGAATGGCAGAAGTTAGTCTTAAACTCAAATTACTATCTGATGATTTAAAACAAAATAAAGGAGTGAGGATGGAGTATGGAGTTTCAGATTTATGTCTTCCTGAAATCCCTTCTATTGTTCATGGAATTGTCTTAAGAACAGCAAGAGACTAGAAGATGTAAACAATGATCCTCTGTCCCTTGAACTGCCAATATTTTGTACAAAAAATTTGCTTGGTACATTGGTTCCTGCCCTTATTCCAGATAATCTGTGTATGTCTGTCAGGATAAAACTCTGGAGGGCTAAGGTTCAGTTTATGATACCCACTTCTCACATGTAGATTAACCACATTACTCCAGAGAGAATTTCTATTTTATTAAGTTAGGGATTCTGTATAGACTCCAGAAACTCTAAGATATAATTTTGAGGTTTCCCAATAATACCATAGCAGAAATGTCTGAAGGGATTGAGAGAAGATATTACTTTGAGAAAACAAAAATGTAAAGGGTTTTTGACCTGTGTGTGTGTGTGTGTGTGTGTTTAAAGCACTGGGATAGGGTTGGACATTAAATCTGTTATAGAAAGGCCAAGCGTGTGTGTGTGTGTGTGTGGTGTGTGTGTGTGTTGAAAGCACTGGGATAGGGTTGGACATTAAATCTGTTATAGAAAGGCCAAGCGTGTGTGTGTGTGTGTGTGTGTGTGTTGTGTGTGTGTTTAAAGCACTGGGATAGGGTTGGACATTAAATCTGTTATAGAAAGGCCAAGCGTGTGTGTGTGTGTGTGTGTGTGTGTGTGTTTAAAGCACTGGGATAGGGTTGGACATTAAATCTGTGTTATAGAAAGGCCAAGCATAAAAGTTTCCAAACTGAAGGCAACCTAATTGGTAACAGTTGTGTTAAAGAGGTAGCTGTGAATATTCACATTTCATTTTGCAACCATTGGTTTTGAGGTTATTTTTATGCATATTAGGGGTCTGTTTCCAATAGGGACAATTTCTTTAATGCCAAGAATGGGTATGGTTTTGGGTATCCTTAGATATTCCTAGTAGAGTAACAGTGTACCATGTAAATTATGAATTGAAAAGAATAGGAAACAGTTTTTATCTTCTTACCAAGTACCTTAATATAAGCAAACCTAAGACAAGAAAACCTGGATTTACTTAAAAGATTGTTGGAAGACGGTGATATCAATAGCAGGGTTGATGGTACCTAATAAAACCCAGTAGGTGGTTGTTGAATTGAATTGAAAATTTACCTTATGATATTCTTATTTTAAATCTATTTAAAATATTGTTTTGAATTTTTCAAAAATTTCAGGAGCATATACACTATTAATGCTCTTACATATAGAAGGCAAGTAAGAATAAATGAGAAGCATTTCAGTGGTTACCTGGGCATTTATTGACTTTGGGTATCTAGCAAGAGAAAAGGAAAAAATGTGCACTATGTGCTAATAGTTTTCCCATATCTACTGAGCATGTTTCTTGTAAACTTTCCTTTATCTTATATAGGTACATCTGGCTTTCATATAGGCCTGTTTCTTTAAAAGTTATTTGATAAAGCAGTCTAAAATTCATTTGAAGATTGAAAAGGATCCTTTTGTAAAATACGGAAACACCGAAAACTTGTAAATCTTAATTATCATGTTGTGCTTAAAGTGAGCTATACATGAAGTTTCCTGTGCTTTGCTTCTGTAGAAAGAACTAAATATTTTGTTTTTGTACTTTACTGGGCCTATGAGATTTGAGAATTGGTAGATTTCACTTTTGATAAAACCCACAGAGAAGGATGTTAATTAGCAGATACAACCAGAGACTACACAGCTTCTGACAAAGTGTTTGGTCTATCTCTCACCTGTGGAGTTACTACCCTGTGTTAAACTTCTCAACTGAGCTCTCACAAGAGCTTTCTATTGCCCTATGAAAAGCAGTGGCTGAGTTGGACAAACACATAGCATTGTTAATTTTGCACTGGGAAAATAGATCATAATAGGACAACAGATCACAACATAGA
>NW_007745072.1:13994-15338 GCF_000696425.1 Galeopterus variegatus
AGTCAAGGGTTAAGATCCCCTTACCGGTCATCTTTAAAAAAAAAAAAAGAAAGAAAAGAAAGTTGGCAGTTCTTTTTTTTTTTTTAAAGATGACAGGTAAGGGGATCCTAACCCTTGGCTTGGTGTTGTCAGCACCATTCTCTCCCAGGTGAGCTAACTGGCCATCCGTATATAGGCATGGCCTTGGTGTTATCAGCACCACACTCTCCCAAGTGAGCCTCAGGCCGGCCCCCAAAAGTTGGCAGTTCTTTAATGCAATGTTTTCAGATTAATATTTGCAAATAGTTACTTGTGTACATAAGCCTCTGTTTCACAACTCTGGCCAAAAGTAGCCTTTTGATTTGTTTTAGGAAAAGACCTATTGTTTCATTAATGATCATGCTGCCATAGAAATATAATGAGAATGTAGTTGAATAAGGCATATTTCAGAGGGCTTTGACATGTAGAACTAGAAGCTATTGTAATTCCTACATACATTTCCATTAGATATGCCTTATGTAATGTGAGCACAGATTTTTCACAATGTACAGCTCCCATCAGTATTGTTTGCCAAATCACTGGATTTATTATTTTACTGTTTTCTTCTAAACATTGGGTGCTTTATTTCCATTCTCTAAAACTAAGACTCCTGCTCTTAGTTCAGTGTTCTATCTCTTGAACCCAGATGTCCCAGCTGCCAGTGTTTGGTAGAATTTTCCCAGAATAGACATACTCAAGATCAGATACATGAGCTTCTCGCATTTTAATGTGGAGAAAAACCATCTTCCAGAGACAAGGCACCAATTAAAAAATGTTTACAGGTGAGAAAGACCCTCTTTTTAATCGCTGATTGTTCCTTATCCAGATTTCTCTGCAAACTAAACTTCATAAAGTGAGT
The DNA here is from genome assembly GCF_000696425.1 of Galeopterus variegatus. Taxonomy (NCBI): domain Eukaryota; kingdom Metazoa; phylum Chordata; class Mammalia; order Dermoptera; family Cynocephalidae; genus Galeopterus; species Galeopterus variegatus. The sequence goes on from NW_007745072.1 coordinate 14,872, forward strand.
GTGATAGACAAATAAACTGTACTGTTCAATCACAAGTGAAGATCATTGCTAATCAGACTCTGGGTTGTGTTTCAAACAACTTCTTCACAGCATTTGTAGAGATAATTATTTGGTTCTGAAACAAATACAGTTAGCTAAATTTATTTTCTTGTTATGCACTTATATTAATTGGTTCACCATAATGAATAAGATGCTCTTATAAAATTTGAGCCCCTTTGAAATAAGGTTTTAGGTAATTTTGCTGTTGACCCTAACTTATGAATAGTAAATTTAAAGTTATCTGTGTGTTTCTAGATAGGATTAGTTCATTTGGTTCAGTTTGTCTTTGCATAAAGCTTAGCTCATGAGCCACTTGGATATTAGTCATAAATAAACAGTGGCACCTTGCTACATGCTGTGTTGAGAGTAAGCAAGTCTGATCTCCAAATAATTGATGAAGCTTAATATCTCTGTGGTCAAAATACCAT
>NW_007745073.1:0-1165 GCF_000696425.1 Galeopterus variegatus
GCTCAGCCAGTGAACGCACCGGCCATTCCTATATAGGATCCGAACCCGCGGTGGGAGCGTCGCTGTTCTCCCAGCGCTGCACCCTCCCGAGTGAGCCACGGGCTCGGCCCCTGTATCTTTTCTAGATTCCCTATGACTCAACATCTTTCAGTGTGCAAATATTATTGCTTATATAATTAAGCCACATATTATATTACGTTTAAGTATCGACTTAGGATCCTCAGTGATATAATCACATTTTATAATTACCATTCATCATTAGGCATTATCAATATAATATTATATAATCATATATTATTATATCATATCATATAATTATTTTATAGTTATCATTATCATCATTAACCATCATTATTAATCATTCGCTATCATTGTGAACATCATTCATCATCAACAAATTTTCACACAGTAGAATTGGGGAACATCCCAATTCATTAGTAGGGACTAATGAAAGACCAAGACTCATCCCTTGCCCTCATGGCAGACCTTGCCAGTAGACCACGGCACTTATTACAATGGGCTGGACACAGCTCTACAATCTTTCTCAACTCAGCATTCTCCTGGTAGCCACTACTAGTTGACTGCACTTAGCATGCAAGTTTGACATATTTGCCATTCTGTCTTAGAAGCCCACTAGCACATATACAAGCTATTTGTGTCAGTCTGGATCAGAAGCAGATGCCGAGATGGGATCAGATGTGCAAGAGATTTATTAGAGGAAATGCCCCTGGGGGGAAATTGAGAATGAGATGGTGGAGGAGCCATAAGACTATGATATAGGTTTGTCCTTGTGAAAAAAAAAAAAAAGAGAGAGAGGAACCTAGAGAAGGAGGGAAGGAAGGAAGCTGGGAGGAAGGAAGTTACTTCTAAGTCTGCAGTACTATTAGAAGCAAGTTTCAGCCAAGCCTATGGCGAGTCCTTGAGCTAAAGTTGCCCTTCAGAGGAGGCCGGATTCTTGCTGGCAGGGTTCTGCTTAGTATCCCTGGCACACCGGGTCGTTGGCTGGGAGCAGCCTGGGGGAAGCACACCCTTAGTGCAAACGTGGTGATAGATTTCTGAGCAAAGCAGCTGGGTCTGAGGGTCAGAGGTGGAAACGTAGATGTGTGCAGTGGACATGGTAGCATGTGGTGGCCATGAAAATCTCTCATATTTCTTACTGCAGGAT
>NW_007745073.1:2058-3346 GCF_000696425.1 Galeopterus variegatus
GCAGGATGCAGAATTAACCCTGAGAGAAGGGTCTTGGACTTTCATTAGTCACTACTGCTGAACTGGGATACTCCTTAGATCTCTATCAAGAAAGGTCATGGTCAGAGAGCTATGGTATGTGAAACATTTGTTAATTATGAATGATATTCATAATGATAGCAAATGATTAATGGTAAGTGTTGGCTGTCTCTGCATTCTGTAAGGCTGGCTTATGGATGGTGTGGTATTTGTATCATAGGCCTATGCCATCTACCTCATTGCCGTGAAGTCAGTCTCCCAGATGGATGCCTCTGTCTCTGCTACCAGGGCCCTCTGTGCATGTGCCCATCATGCCAATTCATGTGGCCAGTGGCAGTCTGATTTATGTCAACCGACCATGTCATTTTGTCTACTTGGCTGTTCAGTGCCTCTAGTGGACGTTAATATGTGATACAGAACTCTTCACAGTTCGTGCCCATCTTAATCCGTTTTGTGTTGCTGGAACAGAATACCTGAGACAAGGTAATTCATAAAGAAGTGGTTTATTTGGCTTATGATTCTGGAGGCTGGGAAGTTCAAGAAGCATGGCACTGGCATATGCTGCTTCTGGTGAGGGCCTCCTGCTGATCATGGCCCAGCAGAGGAAGGAAGAGAGAGTGGGCATGTGCAAAGAAAAGGAAACACAAGCAGGAACCTCAGTTTGTAACAGCCCACTCTCACAGTAACAAGTGCAGTCCTGTGAGAGCTGCGAAATCACTCAGTCCCACGAGAAGGCATTCATCAATTCATGAGGGATATAATTCTCCACTGTGGTTGGCATGGTCTTCTTCCAGAATCCCAGGGGCCTGCATTGTGATTCTCCCCCTGGGGATTGACATAAGTGCCACCTTTTCCCACCGCACCTTTTCCCAACACTAACATGTCCACAGCTATAGAGTCTGCCCAATCACATGGTCCAAGCAGTAGAGCTGTTGCACCTGCTGCAGAGCCTTTTCCTGCTCTGAGCCCCACTCAAAGCTGGCAGTTTTCTATGTCACACAGTATATGGGCCAGAGCAATATTCCTATTGGTGGAATGTGTTGTCTCCCTGACTCAAAGAGGCTTACCAGGAGCTTCCTTCATGTGGTAGGGAAGCAAGATGCACCCACTTGTCTTTCACTTTGGAGAAGATGTCCTGGCACAGTCCTGCCTGTTGGACCCCCCAAAACCATCTCTGCAGTGGCAGGAGCATGAAGGGTACAGGGTACATTCTAGGGCTCCCACTTCCCTCGGCCTCTTTATCCTTTCCTCTGATCACATGGACCAATGA
>NW_007745073.1:5217-5571 GCF_000696425.1 Galeopterus variegatus
GGGGAGCTGCAGGAGGCTGAGAGAGACATCAGGCTGCAAAGATGATCTGACCCCCCTGAAGGAGAGATGAAAGATCTTAGCCTGCAGCATTGTTCTAAGGAAGTTTCAGCAAGGCCAACAAGGAGTCCTCAATCCAAAGGTGCCCTTCAGAGGAGTCCTGTGTCTTCCAGAAATGGGCCTGCCTTAGTGTCCTGCCATGAGCAGTCACAGGGAACAGTCCAGGGGAAGTGGACCTTGGCCTGAAACACAGTGATGGCAGCCAGAGCACAGCAGCTGGTGCCTTTGGTTAACTCTCCTTACTGCAGTAGGAGATCTGAGAGGCCCATTCTCATGGCTGCCATGCCATTGCGTAGA
>NW_007745073.1:7533-7990 GCF_000696425.1 Galeopterus variegatus
TATAGGATGTACCAGTACTTCGTCCCTTTTTATGCCTGAATGATATTTTATTGCATGGATATACTGCTTTTTGTTTATCCATTTATCTCTTGGACATTTGGGTTGTTTCCACTTTTGGCCTATACTGAATAATGCTGCTATGACCTTTCATGTACAATTTTTTGCGTGGACATGTGTTTTCAGTTCTCTTGGATAAAAACCTAGGAGTGGAATTTCTGGATCATGTGGTAATGTTCTTTTTAATTTTTTTGAGGATCTGCCAAACTGTTGTCCAGAGAGGGCACACCATATATCCTCAGCAGCAAGCAAATTACATTTTATATTTAAAATATCTTGAGCGTCTTTCTGTGTATAGAGATGAATAAAATTCTTTTTAATAATATTAGTATCTCATTATAAGAAGGCATCAAAGTTTATTTAACTCATTGTCTAATAATGAACGTTGCACTGTTCTCAG
>NW_007745073.1:9988-10237 GCF_000696425.1 Galeopterus variegatus
GGATGCAGAGATTGGTAGTCCACAATGTATGCATCCATTTAATTCTCCATTCTGGCTCCTACAAAAAGTGGATCTCGGAAGATGACAGTGAATTACCTCAAACTCAACCAAGTTAGCCCAAGTTAGCCCACATTGCACCTGCAATGTCAGATGCAGTATCTTTGTTGGAGCAGAATACACTACCTCCAGTAGATGGTATGTGGCCATTGAAGCCGTAAAAAGACTCCTTTTCCCTCTCTCTCAGAAAGT
>NW_007745073.1:12267-12947 GCF_000696425.1 Galeopterus variegatus
GCAGTTTTAAAAGTACAGGTCCTGCACATCTTTTTCAGATTTATCCTTAAGTATTTTATAATTTTGATATTATCATAAATCATGTTGTTTTTATAATTTTGTTTTTTTCTATTCATAGTCAATAAAAATGCAATTGATGTTTGGTGTTTTATGTATAACTGACTTATTTTTTATATTGTGAACACATGTGTATTTATGCATTATTGGAATAGACATACTTAAAAGTTGGCAGAATACCCTACATTTGTTACTTGGTTTGTAGGGTAAAATNCTAGACACTATGTTATTTTCTTTCACGTATGTAATCTCCTCTAATGCATCTCTTTTTTGCGTGCATTTATTCATTCACTGCTCGACTGGAGGAAGCAGGAGGAAGACAGATTCTAACAGAGGGATTATTCTGTTCACTTGCCTGGATCCTCAACAACGAGGACAGAGAAAATGAAGGGTTAGTGTAATTGGTTTTGATTTTCTACAGATGAAGCATTGTTATTGAAATGTAATTTCTTTATGTTGTAGTTCCTGGTTTTAACAGATGGTTTTATGGTTGAGCTAAAACTAGATACATAGCATCAGTGTCACTGGTTAATTACAACAGAAAACATTGCACTCTTTATGCTTTTGAAACCACTGGCCACACTCCAACTTTGTGTATGATTAGACATGGACAGTAGCATTTC
>NW_007745073.1:14992-15338 GCF_000696425.1 Galeopterus variegatus
TATAGCCAGTCTAACTGGGGTGAGGTGGTATCTCAATGTGGTTTTAATTTGCATTCCCCTGATGATTAGTGATGTTGAGCACTTTTTCATGTATCTGTTGGCCATTAGTATGTCTTTCTTTGAAAAATGTCTATTCAGCTCCTTCTCCCATTTTTTAATTGGGTCATCTTTTTTTAAATGTATAATTGCTTGAGTGCTATGTATATTCTGGATATTGGTCTCTTGTCAGATGCATAGTTGGCAAAAATTTACTCACACACTGTAGGTTGTCTTTTCACTCTGTGGAATGTTTCTTTTGCTGTGCAGAAACTTTTTAGTTTGATATAGTGACATTTGTTTATTTTTT
>NW_007745074.1:0-615 GCF_000696425.1 Galeopterus variegatus
AAATGTGATCTTTGGAGAGAGGAAGCCTGCAGGTCTACAGAAGAGTTACACAAATGCATTTTCCCCACCCTCCCACCTCCAAAAGCAAAATTGGCTCTGCCTAACTCACTCTTGCTCTTTCAGTCCCGATGCCAGGAGCAGCACATTCCACAGGCACTTGGTGGGGTTTTATCTGATTGTCCCTCTCAAGGCCTGACACAGTGTAACTCGTTGCGGATGGAAATGAAGTTAATCTAATACCGATATGATGCTACTTTTCCATGGGGGCCAATAACCAAGAATCATGCTTATTATCCATTCATCTTTTTTTTTCTGAAGTTTGCAAAAATTTAACCAGCCGGAGCAAATCTGTGTACCCTGTCATCATTTTAGAGCTGGTGCTGGAATTTTCTAACATTTCTGGTATTTTCAACTTGAATGCCAAATAGATTTCTTTTTCCTTAGAAATGAATTAGCTCTTTGATTCGCAGATACGAAGACTATCCATATTGTGTCTTCCTACATCTTGACACATGGAACCTACCCGTGGAAGGCAGGGGTGTTGGTGGTTTCCTCTCATTTCTGCTATTGTGTGAACTTGAATGAGATCACATGAAAAGTGGCAATTCTGTCTTC
>NW_007745074.1:5121-15331 GCF_000696425.1 Galeopterus variegatus
TCTAGAGTCTTTCTTTTTTTTTTTTTTTTTACATGTGCATGTGCACATGACCTGGCACCATTTGCTGAAAAGACAATCTTTTCTCCATTGAATAGCTTTTGCTCCTTTGTCAAAGGTCGTTTGGCTACCTTTGCCTGGATCTGATTATATGCGCTCTATTCTCTTCCACGGATCTATTTCTCTATTCTTCTGCCAACACCGCACTGTCTTGATTACTGTAGCATTGTAGTAAGTCTCGAGTGAGGGTAATTTCAGTCCTTCAACTTTGTTCCTCAATATTGTATTGGCCATTTTGGGTTTGCCAATTTTTAAAAAATTTTATAAGTTTTGGACATATGGTTTTTCAACTCTCTTTTTTGTGACAAATCAAAATATGTATTGCTTTTGTTTATTTATTTATTTATTTTTTTCCTTTCTGTCTTTTTTCGTGACCGGCAACGGGATCGCAACCCTCAGTGTTGCTCCCGCACCTCGCTCAGCCAGTGAGCAGCTGGTCTGTATGTGGGATCCGAACCCTCGGTGGGAGCGTCGCCACGCTCCCAAGCGGCGCACTGTAGCAGTGTGCCACCGGGCCGGCCCTGAAATATGTATTGCTTTTAATTGAATATATATCTTTGATAACAACCTTGCAAAACCAGCTCTGGTTTGCAGCAGTGACCTCTGCAGCCAAGGGAACATACAGATGGTCATCATGACTCCCCGATTCCTTCAGTCATATCTTTCTGACAAAAATATTCTTTGAGGCTAAAAATGTCCATGCATAGTCCTAGATTGAGGGAGATTTATAGCTTGGAAAATCTCAGTACAATCTCTGCAGCCATTTTTCAAATGTGAATGGAAAAAAAACACATTTTACACTTAAAATGCAATTTGGGATTTATTTTTGGTTATCTGATAATTCAGGGAGACTTTGAAATGCTTAACATCTCATCGCTTCTCAACATAATTTAAGAAGAGTCCCAAGTTGAGAACTTTAAGGAACGGCAGGTAGAATTTGGAACAAATGTTTTAGAGGACAGAAGTTAATGGTACTATTATTTCTTCAAAAAGAGTTCATTTGTATTTTTTGTTGCAATATTTAGAGTTTCCTATTGAACATCAGTGTGGCATAGTTAGTTCTATTTTGTTTGGTGGATTCTGGAAAATATGTTTGTAGGTCTTATTTTGGTACAAGGAGATAATGTATTTTAAGGAGTAAATTTAAAAATTGGTATTAGGCATGGTGCTAAACTTAAGTACGAGGAGGCAGAATGAATGAATTACTTATATTTTGGGAAAATTATTTATACCTGTGCCCATATACTTTTTGGACATCTTATATAAATGGGACTATATACTAGGTGGCCTTTTGTGACTGTCTTCTTTCACTTAGCATTAAGTTTTTGAGGTTCATCCATGCTATAGCACTCAGTGCTTTGTTCCTTCTTGAAACTGAATAATATTGTATTGTATTAAAATTATGCCACATTTCATTTATCCGTTTATCAGTTGATGGACATTTGGACTGCCTCCACTTTTTGGCTATTATGAATAATGCTGCTATGAATATTCACATACAAGTCTTGGGTGGATGTGTGTTTTCATTTCTCTTGGATACATACCTAGGGGTGAAATTACTGGGTCATGTGGCAGCTCTTTTTAAGCAACTTCCTAAATGCTTTTGTGGCTCACATGTGGACAAAGATGAGATGCTGCTGAGGTGTTAGTGTTTGCTTAGGGGAAGGGAATGACCCAGGTTGAGGGTAAGAAAGTAAGGCGACAGAGGGTTTCCTCAGTCCAAGGGAATTTTAACGTGGATGGTTTTCATAATAAACTGTTCATTTCAATACTTTCTTCTCTTCAGCTTTTGAGCATATTTGTGTAATAGTGAAATTGTACAAGGACATTAATAATCTGGAAGATCTGACACGATTCACTTGTGAATCTTCCTGTAATTCTAAATGTCGAAACTACTTTTTAGGAATTCGTCTTTGCATTGAAAATCAAATACCACACACCCTCCCACCACCTCTCTCGATAAATATCCTGTTTGACCCTTCTAATAAAAACAATCTCTGTGCCTGCCTCCAGTTAAATATACTAAAGTTGATTCCTTGAGACCCAATGAAGACAACCAATAGTTCACCAAATGTTTGAACTCTCTCTCAATCCTGCCGTGTATGTGAGGGTTATAATACAGTTGGTTTATTTTAAGCAAAATCCCTTTAATAACACGAGAGGCAATGTTTTGAAAACATTTCTGAAATGGACATTTAATAAACCGGAGAAGATAAGCATGTTAATGTTCCTATCAGATGCTTAATTTTTCACTTTTAAACGTCTGAATATAAATACCTTAGGAATTTGATTTTAGCCTGGGTATTAAACCTAAAATGGTTAATTCATATGAACGTTGGCCATGAGGATCCCTTTTCCTCTTCTTTAGTAGAAAGATGATATTAGCTTGTGTAATTATATCCCTAGGTGGCATTAACCACAGAATTGAAGGTTTGGCTTTCTTTTGGCAAACAAACCTTGGTTTTTGACTTGACGCTCATACGGCTCAGTTGTATAATCAGGCTACATGTGAAGGGTGGAAATTAGAGTGTAGGGTTGCTGATTTATATTCCATGAACTGAGTTTTCCTGTGCCAGCCCAGAAAAATCTTACCATTGCTGAAGCATTCAGTTTTTTTGTGGCTTCTACAGACCCTGTAAGTGATCCAGGAGGCAGATTTTGGTACATTGCAGCACAAGGTCTAATTATGGATGTAATGACTGGTGAACATTTAAGACAAAAGCCTAAATACTAAACCTGGAACTCCTTGTTTTTAATTAAAAGGTCAGCAACCCAGTTTCAACAATTTTAGACAGCTTGGGTTCTATGTCTAAGAAATAATCAAAGTCAGCAAGAAAAAACAAACGCAGATCATTCTGTCGCTTCTGAGTGAAGAAATCCAGTTGTCTCATGTGTTGTAACTGACATGACTTGACATGCTCATTTTTTTTTTAAGTCTTTGGGTTTTGAGTAATTGCTTCTTGCAGAAAGCCTGTATTTTCTGTACTCTGTGGTTACCAAGCTGTACTTGACTTTTAAAAGAGAGTCAAAGGAACGTATCCTTGTGAGAAATTGCTGCTTTGTGGAGTACAAATGAGAGGTTTCATGATCTTTGAAGCCAGGAAGGCCAAATCTGGCTTAGAAACCCATTGCCAGCCTGTGTTGTATATTCTTCATTGCTTTACATAATTGAACTGCTTTTTTGTTGGAACTGAAAAAGAAGATGCAGGGAAGAGTTAGGGGGTAGATAAGGGATTTTTCCCATCTGGCTTGGAAAGCAGAGAGTTCTCCTTGACTGAATGGCAGACTGCTCCAGCCCACCTAGACCAGGAGTTTTCAACTGGGGACAACTTTGCCCCCCCAGGGGATATTTGGCAATGTCTGGAGACATTTTTGATGGTCCTGATGGGGGGTGGGGGTTGCTACCAGCCGTTAGTAGGTAGAGACCAAGGCTGCTGCTGAACGTTCTACAGTGCACACACAGCCCCACCACAAATAGTGCTAAGGTGCAGCAATGCCGACCTGGAGGAACTACTCCCCAGCAGCAGGTGTGAAGTTTCCTGCTCTGCTGTTCTCAGAGGGGTGGAGAGCAGAAAGAAGATCCAGTGTCTTTCTTCCAACAAAATGTTCTCTTTATTTGGCACCTCGTTTCTTGGCACCACTCTTGAAGAGCTCCTCGGAACACTGAGAAACACGAAGCAAGCTCCCTACCTGCAGGAGAGGTGCGGAGCCAGTGGAAAACGTGCACGCCCCTGGCGCCATGTAACTTCTGCCTCCTCCAGCTCCGCTCAGCACGTTGCTGGCAAGACCCTGCAGGCCTGCACTCATTTTCTGCCTTTATTTGTGAAATGTTTCATAAAATGCTTTTGCTCCACGGGTTAAGTTTCTTCTTCTTGGTTATTAAAAAAATGTGGTTTTGGTGCGGAATTATTTTTTAAGCCTTCATCTTTCTTGGAAGGGAAATGCTTTGACAAACAGATCAGAAAGTTATACAAAGTCACCATAACCTCTAGTCTGTGTGGAATCTTGCTGACGTGTGAGCATGTCGATTTTCCTCAGCCATGTCTGCGGGTAAGTGGAGTCACTCTCATCAGATTTCTAGAATCCACATGTCCAAGTATTTGGGGGGCCAACCATTGCTCATAAACAAATGTGTAGCCCGGGCTGGCCACTCCCCTGTCGCTGAGCCCCTACCCTGCCGTACAGGCACCATTGGTTCTTGGGGCTCCTTCATGCAGGATAAAGTGAACAAAAGACATTCATACCAACGTGCTCATGGCTCTAGCTGACATACCTCTTTCATTTTTAATGAAAGCCTAGAGAGAGTGATACAAGTTAAAAGAGTGATTGTCCACTGTGATTGTTTCAGAAATGGCTGGTGGTGTTGGTGGCGGGTTAGGGTGGGGTCCTGGGAGTCTTCTTCATCCCGTCAATTTACCCAAATTGGGCCAACCCTGTTTAGCACTCATTATCAGCAAATGTTTATTTTGCTACCTGTAACTACTTACTATGATGAATGGGAAAGTAAATTAATTATGTTTTCTGCCTGGTGCTTTGTTATAATTCTCTCTCTCTCTCTGTCTTTTTTTTTTTTTTTGGTGGCTGGCCTGTAGGGGATCTAAACCCTTGACCTTGGTGTTATAACATCATGCTCTAACCAATTGAGCTAACCAACCAGCCCAATTCTCTTATTTAATTTTCAAAAACAAGCCTATGAACAGAGAACGGTTATTATGATCTTTGTTTTGCAGATGAGGACTGAGACTTAAAAAAAAAATGAAATAATCCATCAAAGGTTATGAACTACTAAGTAACTATGTCAAGATTTGAACTTGCATAGACACCTTTATAATTTCTAGATTCTGCCTTACAGTAGGAGTTCAACAAATGTCCCCTGGGCTGAAAAATCGTCCACACACAAAGCGAAGGCATATTATGTATGTGCTTAATTTACAATTTCAAAGACATGATGAACAAACCCACAATTAAATCTTGGGGATCTATGGCATCATGAGAGGGGGAGAGTGCTGCCCTTCCCCAGCATGTCCAGTGGTGCCTGTACAAAGTGGTCGCCTCTTGTTCAATGAGTGATTCTGATGCTTAAAGATAATTTTCCATCTTGGGCCCTAAATGCAAACCATCTGCTTCATATGGCACTCAGTTGAAGAAACGGGAACCTGCTTCAATACTGAAGGAAATCTGCGTGGCTTGCCTTTATAGAGAGATGGCCAGTCTGTCTCCAGGATGCATCGGAATGATCTAGACCTGCACCATCCAGTTGTCCAGATGGCTATTGGGCACTCAAAATGTAGCTAGTCTGAGTTAGGATGTGCTGTAAGTGTAAAATACACGCTGGATTTCAAAGACTTAGTACAAAAAAGTAAAATATTTCATTAGTCATTTTTTTATATCGATTACATGTTGAAATAATATTTTGAATATATTGGATTTAAATAGAATATATCATGAAAATTAATTTCACCTGTTTCTTTTTACATTTCTAATGTGGCAAACAGAAAATTTTAAATTACATACGTGGCTCTCATGTTTCTATTGGACAGCAGTGGACAGTTTTGTGAGTTTTCAAGGAAAATATGACTATATGTAACTGTATAACCTAACTCCCCCACTCCAACTGAAAATACTATTCCATTATAATTGTCAAAATAAATCCACTATATATATATTTTTATCATTAATATTTACTTAAATGCAGAGGGCATAAAAACTCCAGTGAATTGAGGGCTCTGGTTAGTTGGTCTTCAATCAATCCAGTTTTCCTGGGATATTTTAATTTTTTTTAACTCTTTATAAAGTTTAGGGAACATAAAAGAAATTGCTACTTTAAAAATGACAACTTTTTTATTGTCGAATGAGTTTATATTTTCAGTTATCACCCCTGTGTAAACTGTAGTCTTTAGTCACCATCAGAGGGGACTATTTTGGGGACTCACTGTACCATTTTTGGTTTTGTTCCATGAAAGGATTGGAGGTTAAGAGGGCTTTTTAGCCGACTTCCTAACCGTCCCCACTACAACTTGCCTAAGGTACCTGTCTACACTGCATGAAGTACAAGCGAGATTTGGCAGCTATTCGCTTCCTTGGGTATAGACCAAGTGCCTGACCATTGTTGTTGTTTGTTTGCTTGTTGTGTTTGATCTCCAGCCAGAAGTAGCTGGGGGGAGACACGGGATCGGGACCCGGAGTTTCCTGCTCTCTGTACTGCCACTGTCTGTCCCATTACTCCCAGAGTGGTTGGAGCTAGGTTGGCTGGCTCAGGGCTGGACCTGAGCTATAGGAATTATCTTTAAATCCATGTACAAGGTGGAAGTCATGCTTGACCCTCTTGCATATGTCACTTAGCTACAAGTTGCTAATGTGACAGATAACCGAATAAAAAAAGTGAAAATAAAGAGTCTGTATCTCCAGTCCTGCCAACCTCCTCAGCTCCAGACTGACATCTTCAACCAATTGATATTCCTGTTTGAAGTCCCGGGAACAAGGATGCGACCCCTGACTAGCACTTAACACGTGCCAGATATTGCTCTAAATGCTTCATATGTGTGAACTCATTCAATTCTCGCAACAACCCCATGAAGCAGTCGCTATCATGATCCCCACTTTACAGATGGGAAAACTGAGGCATAGAGAAATGATGAAAATTGCCCAAAGTGACACAGCTAGGTTAGGATCAAAGCCAGAATCATGAACACAGCAGAGACCGCTTTAGAGTCTGTCCTTTTAATCACTACACTGTGCTGCCCGCTCCGTGAAACCCGCCAATGTACAGGGTCCCAAACTGAGCACCTGCCTTCATCCTCGACCAGCCCCTCCTCTGACTGCCCCAGTTTTCTGAATGGTTTTGTTAGGGGGTGGGAGGTGGGGACAAAATCTCCTGTCACCTACATGTACTCAGGACGTTGCCAAGTCCTGTAGAAGTTACCCACTCTGAGCTTTGCAAGTTTTCTGTTCCTTTCTGTCACCACAGACCTCTGGTGCTGGTTACAGCTTTGGATCATGGAGTATTAGGGTGAGGGGCTTACAAGGGTATCCCAATGGAGGGATACTGCCCCAGACGCCAGTGAGAGCCTCCTGTCCGTCCTCCCAGCCACCCATCTCTCTCCAACCCAATCCCTCCTAATCCAGGAGGAACATGGGCCACCTGAGAAGCAACCCATAGCACTCATCCGTGCTTACAGCAGAGCATAAGCAAAATCCCACTGTGAGGAGGCTGGGAATCTCTATTTTACCAAGTTCCCCGGTGTTCTGACGAGCAGCCCGGATTGGGAGTCACTTCTCAGTTACTCTTCCTGGAGGTGCCTCCCGTTAGGCCCCTTCTGTCCTGCAGAACACCTCCAGGAGCTCCTGCTGCTGTGTGGTTAACATGCTCCTTTGCTTGCCTCCCAAAGCCAGGCCTCATGGGTGGGGTCCTTTTCCAGTGCCACTTGCAGCTGCTCCTCCACCTGTACCTTCTACTCCAGTCGTTTCAAATGGTACACCTGCAGGGATGTACAAGGACAATTGTCAACAGTCTGCATTGCTCAGTGACTGGGTGCCTTCGCTTGGTTTGGGAATTTCCATGCAGAGACCTTGGAGTGAGAGTGGGGGATGCCTCTCTGATCAGACTAAATGATGCCTGGGAATGTGTGTGCTGAGCATGACCTTTTCTCAAGTGGTGTTTTGACACTGGTTTTGATGACTGTCTATGTTGTTTTTGCTCAGAGTTCAACTCTCTAAATGGAAGAAAGAGTTCGTTTTAAATTGTTACTGCAAAATTGAGGAATGTTCATAGGCTTAGAATCTCCAAAGGACAGAGTTCCTAAGTCCTACTCTGCACCCTTCATCTCCTGGACTCATCTCTGCCTGCCTGGGACATTTGCAGCCCCTGGTGATCCCCTGTCCTCGGAGGACATAGGTGAGACTCTGGTTCCTTGATACTTCCTACAGCCCATTTTTCTGCCTTTGTTGTCATTTGTCAAGACATGGCTCCATGGCACAGCGCTAAGATACCATCTGCAGACTGGGAATCTCTATGTGATTTTTAGGCAGCGCAGAGACCTTGGAGTGAGAGTGGGGGATGCCTCTCTGGTCAGACTAAATGATGCCTGGGAACGTGTGTGCTGAGCATGACCTTTTCTCAAGTGGTGTTTTGACACTGGTTTTGATGACTGTCTATGTTGTTTTTGCTCAGAGTTCAACTCTCTAAATGGAAGAAAGAGTTCGTTTTAAATTGTTACTGCAAAATTGAGGAATGTTCATAGGCTTAGAATCTCCAAAGGACAGAGTTCCTAAGTCCTACTCTGCACCCTTCATCTCCTGGACTCATCTCTGCCTGCCTGGGACATTTGCAGCCCCTGGTGATCCCCTGTCCTCGGAGGACATAGGTGAGACTCTGGTTCCTTGATACTTCCTACAGCCCATTTTTCTGCCTTTGTTGTCATTTGTCAAGACATGGCTCCATGGCACAGCGCTAAGATACCATCTGCAGACTGGGAATCTCTATGTGATTTTTAGGCAGTCTATGACACAAGCTGTGACTGGCTTGTCAGAGGGGACACCCGCTCTCTGGTCTCTTCCTTTCATGTTGCAGTGTCAGAGGCAAACTCAGAGAAAGAACCCCTCCTCTTCAGGTGCCCCCTTCCCTCTGCCTGAATCCCCAAACACACAGGATACCTGAACTCTTGTGTGTCACATTTGCTATTCCCTTCGCTCATTCAGTCCATGTGTAGTGAACGCCCAGGTCTTCCTGCGGTCACAACAGTGACTTGCTTTCTGCCTCAGAGATGTCCTGATCCACTGCAGTAATCCCTCTGCCTTTTTAAACCCGTGCCTCCTTCACTGGGTAAAAGCCTCATGTCCTCTTTTATCATTGCTTGAGATAAAAAACAAACATAGCTATTGTGACTAAAAGAAAAACAAAGCAAAGATAATTTTTTAAATTTTATTTATTTTTTTAGCTCCTACTTACGAGTGAGGACATGCAGTATTTCTCTTTCTGAAAGCAACGATAATTTTAGATTGTGCTCCAACTTCTCAGTTGTCCTCCACCCTGCCCCCCACCTCCCCACTGAGTCCCCCAAACATGGGAAGCTTCAGAGTGTGACAACTTAGATTTGTTTCCTTTCCTCCAAGGCATCTAGAACTAACTAGAAGCTGTCGTGGCCTACGTGACCACGCATGTCCCCAGTACATGGCAGCCATTGGTTAATGGTAGAATAAGGACCACTTCATTTTCTAGCCTATTTTTTCCTACTCAGATAGTATCAGATTAATACAAAATACCCTGCGTGCCTGTATCGCGTCTACGCACTGGTTAATGGTAGAATAAGGACCACTTCATTTTCTAGCCTATATTTTCCTACTCAGATAGTATCAGATTAATACAAAATACCCTGCGTGCCTGTATCGCGTCTACCCACTGTCTACGGGCCTTGTTAACTCTCTTCACGTGTTTGTTCCATCGGCTAACTAGATAGGAAGTCCCTTGTAGGTGCAGGTTATGCTTCTCTCTCTCTCTCAGCCTAGCACCACTCCTTGCACATTTTAGATGACCTACACTTATATTGTGATGTTTAGGAAAATAAAAATTTAAAAACTTGTGCCAGAATGCCCCGAGATCCTGCCCAGTAGGATTTTGGCTTCTCCCCTTTATAACAACAACAAAAAGCATATTGCATTTCCCCCATAATCTTCCCACTTCCTTAACCAGGAAAGGATGCATTATGTCTTTGGTGAGACAGGTTTGGCTCTGTGATGCCCGTGGGCATCAGCTCTCCAGCTATTGTGATTTTGAATCCGGAGCCAAGTCTATCTCATTGCTCTAGGGGAACCTGGCTGCTGGGAACCTCCCCAGAAAGGGAGCATGGATGGGATGCCTCTTCAGGTCCACCTGGGAGAAGAGCTTTGGCTGCAGGAGGAGGCAGCATTGACCTCACCTCCTTGGACAGCGCTCAGTACCTCCCCGTGCAGAGGCCAGCCTGTGATCTTGATCATGACACCTGACAAGACGTCCTATACTGCACTCCAGGTAGCTCCCCAGGTGTGAAGAGAAAACACGCTGATCCAGCCAGGGTTCCAGCAACTAATGCAAGTCCCCTGTCAGGTTTTATGACAATAGACTGTCCCTTCTCATCCATCTCATTTTTCTTTTATTGCCCTAGGACCCTGTACTGAA
>NW_007745075.1:0-15329 GCF_000696425.1 Galeopterus variegatus
TTTGTGTCCATTAAGCAGCTCCCTCTCACCTGGACCCCTCCTTCACAGCCTGTAGTAACTATAGGTCTACTCTCTACCTCTAAAAGTTCAACATTATTTTCTTTTTAAGCTCTCACAAATGAGTGAGTACATGTGGTATTTGTCTTTCTGTGCTTGACTTATTACCAAAGAAGAAATTCTAATAAGGATCTCACCAGTGCCAAAGATAGTTAGATGATTATTTCATAGTTTTTGCTACATGCATTAATTCATCCATTTGCAATTTTGCTAGGAGCTAGGGATGTCAATCTCTATTGGAATAAAAATCCAATAAGACTGCTGCTGCGGAAAGGAGGATGCTTGGGAAAACTGCCTTCTAATTTTTATAAATGACGAGTTTTGACTCCCGCTTAGTGGACCACTGCATTTTGTTATTAGTAGCAGAATGCTCAACTTCAACAACCAGACCAGATCCTCTGGTTCAATTAAACTGAAGTCCCGTTAATGAAAATAAGATCAGATTAGTCAATTAGTTAATGTGCACTGGGAACTGACAGAGTGAACAGTGTGAATATGTAGCTTTTTGGAAATACAATTATTAATTTCATTAAATGCTCTTGATCAAGTTATATGACATGCAACAAAATGCATTTCAAAACAGTTACACCTTTCAAGGTTTCCTTTTTGGCTGTGTGAAAACCCTAGAAAGCATCCATAGGAAACAGCTACTTCTTTCTCTAGAGGCTTCCTTGGGATCTTTCAATTTGAGCATTTATAATAAAATACCGTAATTTAGATGAGTACTATACAGTCAATTATAAAAGCACACATTTTCTCATGTAATTAAAATCTCATCATGGGGAGTTTACTACTTAGCAAGATGCAAAAACAAATAGTTCAAATGAAGAAATATCTCCTGGCTTTTCCATGATTAAAAAGTCTGTCCTTGGGCATTATTCATTAGCTACACCTTTCAAATAAAATATCTTACACAGAGAACAATAAGGATTATATTTTCTTATAATAAGCTTCAAAGCTCACAAATGTCAAAATCTGCAATTTAAAAGTATCTGTAGAAAGAGAAACCACAAAGTGCAATGTATGTTCATGCAGTGTTAGCTGCCATACATATAAAACGAGACTGACTTAAGAGGAAAAATCATAAACCCTATGGTTACAAATGAATATAAAAATAATTGGGATTCGCAGGACAGAAAAAATATGCTTCTAGATGGTGATTATTAATTTTCTGTATATATGACTCAAGTTGACTATTATGCATTGAGAGCTTATTTATGGAATTTGCAAAACATATATTAATATCCTCCTTAATAAGTTGGGTTCGAATATGGCCTATGAAACAGTTCCTGTTTAATTATAACACTGAATTAATGGCACACTTAATATTTATTCAAATTTCTCTATAATCTCACACGTGTCCTTGAACTTTCAATAAAAAAGGCACTTAAAATATCTGAATATACAGACTTGCATTTTCATTTAAAGACATAACTAGTTCTTAAAACATTAAGCTAGAGAGATAGAAGCAAAAAAGAGTATGTACCATCACAAAGAGTTATCTAATATGCTTTACAGCTCAGGCATTTCTATTACTGAAAGTTATCACAGCAAATTAGATACAGATATAGAATTTGTTATCAAAAACACTCTTATTCGTTTCATTCTGTGGCAAATCTTCCATTAGGATTGAATTGTGACCCTAAGTGTCCACAGCGGCTGTCTGGATAATGAGATCTTTCTCATCTTTTTATACATTTTCTAAAGGTTCTTTAATGAACGTGGATTATATATGCATGTTTATGTATAACATAAAATGTAATATCATTTCACTAAAAAATATGATAAACAAATTACACTATGTGTACCCCCATTGTTGTCAAAAAGTCCTGCTTAAAGTTGGTACTTGGGGAAGCAGGTGATGGTGGTTTGTTCACTGTAGATTTCTACTTTTCTGTAAGTTTGGAAATATCATAATAAAGGGATAAAAAATGTAGTGCCTCTTTCTACATAGTCCTCTGCCAGGGTTTATACTGAGAAAGTTACAGAATATGTCCTGATTCTCTAGGAATATACAATTTAGGACATGTAATGCTGATGAAGATTGACATATAGAAAATACCTAAGAATAAATGAGCATGGGTTAAATACAAAGAATAAAACTGAGTTCACTCTTCTAATTTTCCTGGTTATCTCCTTTCTCTTGTTTCTACTCTGACCTCCCTCAAACATTGACCCCTCTCTCATTGCCATGTGTTATCTGAGAAATCAACAAGTCCTGCCTTTTTTTCCTCTGCAGCTTCTTTGAGGGTCATCGCTTTCCACTTAAACAGCCACTGTCCATCTGAGCCCTTGCCATTTTATGCCTAGATTGCTGCAAAGACATCTTAGTTGTACTCCTTAATCTCCGGTCTCACTTGATTTCAAAATTCACCTTGAATCCTGCTGTCAAATTCAACTTCCTAAATAAGCATCTATCATTTGTCTACTTTAGGAGCACGAGGCACACCCCTCTCGTACTCTTCAACATAGCTGTTCTGCCTACCCAGGCCATTCCTCTTATAATCCTTCAGGAAACTTATCTATGCATTTTGCTGTCTCCTTGTCTTTGCTCAGTCTTCTGCCCCATGTTACACTTCCATAAATATCATATTTACTTATTTATTATAAATACTTGTTTACATAGCAAGTATTGAATACTTTCAAGACCTACTTCCTCCTTAAATGCCCTATTATTACAACCATCATTTTACCTTCCTCTGAATTACTTCAGTGTTTGTGAGTGTCATCTGAACCACATGACCCTTGTAGAGAGTAAGTGATCCAGTGGATCTCAACCGTAGCTGCACATCAGAATTTCTGGGGGTACAGCACAGACATCAGAAAAACAAAAAATTATATCAAGTATTTTAAAAATGTCCCAGGTGATTCTAACACACAGGGAGTTGAGAACCATTCATCTAGATAATATTAGGTTTCTTGATGTGGAAGTACTATTCATTCATTTGGTCAATAGCTATGGTGTCTATTACAGAGGTAGAAAACTGGCAGCTCTGGCATGTTTTGTTTGTCTCACAGAGTGTTTCTAAAAAATTTTAGACAATATTTTAAAATTGGGAAATTTATCATAAGCATCCATATACCCAGCTCTTCTTAAAAAAATGGAAGATCTAGTGAGACTGGGTCTGCATTCTTGCAAGGCAATACTGGCTAGAGCTGAATTGCAGTTACCCCTTCTAGACTGAGAGTGAGCTTCCAGTTGGCTTCAGTTCCTACCACTCCCTACAGCTCCCTTACAGGGGCTGAGTGTTAATTGCCATTTATCGTATCCTTTGCATAGTTATTAAAATTACCGTTTCAGTAAAAGGAGAACCATTTATCTGAAGCACTACCTCACCCCTTTCCCTTAACTCTTGCTGCCTTAACCCTCCTCTCCCAAGTAAGTCTCACTGCTGAAGTAGAAAATGTTTCTTTGGGTCAAATATCCAGGCAACCATCTTCCTGGCTTCAATAGTGATGTGTGTCTGCAGTCCCTGTCCTGGTATATGGCAAGTATTGTGTTAAGTGCTAGAGATTCAGAAGAATGAGGTACAGTGCCCTCTTTGGAGAAGGTCACACTTTATAGGGACAATGCAGACATATCATGCTTATAATTTAGGTGCCTGAGTGTGTACCTGATTCTGCTGGTCTTAAAGGATGACCTCCAAATTTTATTTCAGTTTGGCGAAGTTTAGTCATGTTTAGCAGCTGTGTTACATGTGGAACATCTGTTGTTAGTTGGCAGCTTCGCGGAATAATGCTGGTAGGTTCATCTGCCGGAAAAGGCACACCATATACTGCTGGAAATAAAGACAAACATTCATTCTGCAAATGTAAGCCATTTCTGCCAAATGGACCTATCTTACAAATGAAATTAAGTAAAGTAAAACATTTTAGAGTATAACTTTGGATGAGTTATTCAACCTTTCAGTCTTGATGTTCTTGTCTGTAAAATGAGCATAGTAATTTTTCTGCTTGCTACCTATGATTGCAGAAAGACTTAAATGAGATAAAGCACATAACATACGGAGCAAATGCAGAGAACTATGCAATAAATGAGAACATTCATTGGAAATATTTTATATTGACTTTTAAATACTTGAGGTGTGACTTGATAGAACTAGTTAGGTATGCTCCAGTTGAGATTTCTGGGAGTACATCAGCTCATCTATGAGATCAATAAGTACAATAACATTATTGAATAACCTAAGCACCACAGCCATTGTATGAGTAAATTAATTTTTTACCTTTTTATTTTGAAGTAATTTTAGACTTTTTAAAAAGTTAAGAAAATAGAACAGAGAGTTTCCTATATACCCTTTACCCAGCTTCCCCTAATGTTAACATCTTAACTTTGAATACTTTCAAAGAAAAAATAGTTTATTATAATTAAAATAGTATTTTATTAATTTCATTCACATATATTTAAATTTTCTTTTTAATAAAATTTCTGTTCGTGTTCTTAACCCATTTTACTGTTAGTACATTATTTCCTGTTTATTTGTATGACCTCTTTTATGGTAAATATATTAAGCCTTGTCATTTGAAGTAAGTGGGAATATAAATTGGTATTAATATCCTAGCAAGCAATTTTACTATATATATATATATGTCAAAAGCCTTAAAAATGTCCCTACCATTTTACTCAGTAATTTCACTTTATGAATCTATTCTAAACTAAAAAAATTAGAAATTCAGACAAAGATCTATGTAAATAGGTGTTTATAATTTCTGAAAAATAAACAACTTAAATTTCCATCATTTGAGCAGTGTTAAACACATTACAGTGTTTTATGGGATGGGAAAGAGCCCCAAGAAACTGTATTTATGAAGATGTCTTAATGACATGGGAAAGGCTCAAGATAAGAAGTTAAATGAAAATAATAGATATAAAACTTTATATCAACTGCAGAAAATACATATGTAAAATGTATGAATGGCAAAAAGATGGGAAGGAAATATACCAAAATATATGATAACTTTAGGTTGTTTAGCTTAAGCATAGTTTTAATTTTACTCTTCACAATATTTTCTATATATGTTTGATTTTTATGAGTAATGTTCCTATTTCTAGAATCTAGTGGAAAAAATTTGTGTATGTATATGTGAACGTGAGTATCGAGAAAAATTCAACCAATCATCCCTCAAAAACATCCTTATATAAGTATAAACTCTCTCATGTTTATAAAGGAAAATGTTAGAAGTGGTTTTCTAACACCCAGCCATGGCATTTTTCTAATTAGATCCTAATGTCCTAATTTGAAAAAGAAAATGTATCATTAACTAAAAACTTAAATACTCATCAGCAATGTAATGGTTTCTAAGTGTCCTAATGCTCCAGTCACTAAAAATGTACTAAATTTACAAATTGTAGTTTTCAGGTGTTCTTTGTCCATTCATTCTTTACCTGTCATCAACATTTAGAAAATCAATATAAAGTAATTTAGTAAATGAACTCTCAAAATAGAAAATATTTGGAAAAAACAATTAAACTAACTCCAGATATATATTTGGCATATCATTTCAAACTCCTTTGAGGTAGAAAAAGATCATTTCCACATCAATGCCAATATTGGTAAACTATGATTTCATATTAAAAGAGGAAGAGAATTCTGGAGGCCAATAAGGACTTGATATAAAATGCAATATTCTGAATCATATAAAGAGAATCATGGAAATGTTAGCTTATAGGGCTTGTATGACTAGTACGGGATACAATGCCATACAAGGTTTGAAATGTCTCCAACACAAAACCTGAGTTTCCAACTAACAAGGGACAGACAGCAAATCCCTGGTAACCCAAAATCCACAAGCTTTTAAGGAAGACAGAACAAGGCAGAGACATTATAAAACTCCAATCCAAATCTTCAGGAACATGTCAGATCCCCTCGGCATCACCTTTTCTTTCTATATATCTACTTACTCTCCCTTTGCACTAAGAACTGTCTCACTACTTATTGGATTATTCTTTGAGGGAAACTGTTGGCAGTATAAAATCTACAATAAAAGGAGAAATTAAAAAACAAAAACAAAAACAAGAAAAAAATTGTTGGTTGATATTCTAAGACATAATAATAATTTAGCAACTACTGGCTCTCAAGCTTTCTCTAGGACTTCATGGAGGAATACATGGAAAGGGGCTTTAGTTTCATTTTTGTGAAACTAAACTATGGAGCTTTATGACCATCTATCACCTGACAGCTGGATGTTCTCCTGTCCTAAATGGAAGTTAACTCATCTCCCCACTACCCACCTCTCCACTAACCACCTCCTTCTCCATGTCCAATTACTAAGTCATTTTATTATATATTTTTAGCATTTACAGATTAGTTTTAAAGTAAGTATTAGTTCTGAAAATAGAACAGATTCTACATAAAAATTAAATACTGCTGAGTTGTGAATACATACACAGCATGATCTGTCTTCATTGATTTATTTACTCATTCTGTCATTCAGCAAATATTCATTGAGCCTCTCTACTATATGCCAGGCATTCGTCTAGTGGCTGGGAATCTACTGGTGAGCCAGAGTGACCCTTTCCTTGCCTTCCTGAAACTTACACCTAGCAGAGAATATGAAATAAATAAAATCATAATTAATTATAATTTTGTTAAGAGCTCTGAAGAAAAAATTCAGGGTGATGAAAGAACATAATGGGGGAACCTAGCAGTATACGGTGTTGGGGAGTCTCACAAAGAGACATTTAAGCTGAGTCATAAAGGATAAGTAGAAAGAAGCCTGGTGAAATGCGGCTGGCACAATCATTTGGGTGAAGGGAACGGAGCAATGAAGATTGTGAAGGCAGAAGGACTCTGGTGCATTCTAGAATCTGCAAGAAAGACATTTCTGCCAAAGGGTTGCTAGCATGGGAGAGAATGGTAGGAGAATCCCAGTGATATATTTAGTACAGCATCTGGCTCAAAGGGGATGCTCAATAAATGGTCATGGACAAAAGCCCTTAATAACAGCCTGGACTAGATTAAATACAGCTGCCAAGTCTTCCATTTTTCTCCTTTGGTTATTCTTTGTTCAGCTATGTCCTCGAAAAGTACTTCATGCACATTTTATTTGGGTATCACAACTTTCTCCCCAGATGGCAAATAACAAATCAAGCTGGCAATCAGAAACTAAAGGGCTAGGGTCTGTGTGCATTGTTCTTTCAGACAAGTTCTATTTTCTGGAAGGGACTGTGTATGGAAACATAGAGACTGCCTGATTAACGTCTAGATAATAACATAGTCGGATCTAAACTGCTTTACTAACAAATCTGAAAGCACATCATGTTGGCTGGAATGGTCAGTTCAGAATGGCAAAATGGTACATGAAGGAGAAGGCTATGAGAAAGCTGACAGATTTGTTCATGTAGCATCCAAACACAACCAGATGGTGGGTTTTTTGATGTCTTTGCTCCCAGTATGAATTAGTGTATTATAAGAATGTTTGAGGGACTTTGTAACCCTGTTCGCCTTTCTTTGGCCATAAAGCCATCATAAAATCAACCATTCTGTAGGTACTTAATATCTTTGATGAGGATCTTAACTAGCTTTAAAAATTAAGTCGCCAATTTTAATAGGTATATAAAGCACTTTATGCATTAAAATCATCCCCATTTCATTGGGGGGAAATACCTTGTAAAGGAGTGAGATTTATGGATCTGCTTTGGCTAATGGCTCTCCCTAATTCATAGAGTTTAAATAAGGACTAATTTTATAATAGTTCACTGGTCCCAGACTCATCTATATTCATCTTATTTACTTGGTAATGGTCTTCAGTGCCTAGCACAGTGCCTTATTTATATCAAACTTCATCTCTGTAAAATGCTAGTGAGAGCCAAGCATAAAACACAAAGGTCCCTGCCAAAATATTGCTATAAAGTCTGTTCATTTTTTGTTCATTCGTTCATTCATTTGCCATACAACTATCAGATTTTCTCCGAGCCTGACATGGATTCAAGTCTCTGCCCTTATGGAGTTTACTATGTAATGCAGAAAGATACTAAGCAGCAGTATATTATGCTGGTGAAGAGTTCAGGCTCTGGAACAAGGCATCCTGGGTTCATATTCTGGCTCCACCACTTATTAGCTGTGTGACCTTACCATGTAACTTTACCTTGCTGTGCCCAGCTCTCCTTATCTGTAAAACATGGATAAAAAATAGTGCTTACCTTAAAAGGCTACTGTGACAATTAAAAGAGGTTTAAATAATGGTTACTGTATAGAAGGGGATAAGAATAGTACCTGGTACACAGCAAGTGCTACGTAAGTATTTTCTATTAATAACAGGTAGATAATTATGTAAACTATTTCATTACAATGGTGACAAAACCACTACATTTTAGTATATATTTTTTAATAATTAAAGGTTTTGATGTCTAAAGGGGTAAATAAACCTGGCTACACCTAAAACTTGGTTATCCTGAATAAATCATGTCTTTAGAGCATTTTCTTTTTTTTAAATATTTTTTTGAGGAGAAATTCCCATTAACATAAAGTTAACCATTTTAAAGCAAACTATTCAGGGGCACTTAGTACATTCACAGTGTTGTGCTACTACCACCTCTACTTCCAAAGCATTTCCATCACTCCCTTACCTATTAAGTGGTTTCTCCCCATTCCCTCAGGCCTTCGGGCCCTGACAGCCATAAATCAGTGCTCTGCCTCTATGGATTTGCCTATTCTCATTATTTCATATAAATGAAATCATACAATATGTGACCTTTTATGTCTGGCTTCTTTCACTTAGCACAATGTTTTGAAGGTTCATCCACACTGTAGCCTGTATTGGTACTTCACTCCTTTTTATGGCTGAATACTACCTATTGTAGTTCATACCACTTAATTTTGTTTATCCTTTCATCTGCTGATGAACATTTGGGCTGCTGCCACATTTTGGCTCTTGTGAATAATGCTGCTATGAACATATGGGTACATGTACTTGTTTGAGTACTCATTTTCCATTCTTTTGGCCTATACTAGGAGTGGGATTTCAGGGTCATATGGTAATTCTATATTTATCTTTTTGAGGAGCCACCACATTGTTTTCCACAGTGGGTGGACCATTTTGTGCTCCTACTGGTAATATACAAGGGTTCCAGTTTCTCCACATTCTTGCCAACACTTGTTATTTCCATTAAAAAAATTATAGTCATCCTAGTAGGTATAAAGTGGTACCTCACTGGGGTTTTATTTTACATTTCCAAAATGACTAATGATGTTGAATATATTTTTGTGTGTTCATGTGCCATTTGTATGTCATCTTTGGAGAAATGTCTGTTCAAGTTCTTTGATCATTTTTAAAACAAATTTTTTAAATTTTAATTTATCAATATAAAATGTAGTTGATTTTTGTGTCCCTTTACCAATTCTTTGATCATTTTTTAATTGGATTATTTGTCTTTTTTTTTTTTTGATTGTTTGTGTTTTTTGCTGTTGAGTTGTAACAGTTCCTTATATATTCTGGGTACTAGAATATATCAGTGTATTTATATATAGAGAGAACTAGCATATATATCTTTCAGATAAATCATTTACAAATATTTTCTCTCATTGTTGTCACTGTCTCTTATTTCTTGCTCTTTGATACACAAAAGTTTTCAAATTGAACTTTTTTTTTTTGGTGACATCTTAACAATATTAAGTATTCCAATCCATGAACATGGGATATCTTTCTATTTATGTAGCTCTTCTTTAATTCCTTTCAGGAATGTTTTGCAGTTTTCAGTGTAGAAGTCTTTTGTCTCTTTGGTTAAATATATTCCTAGGAAATTAATTATTTTGGATGCTATTGATTTGTGTGTGTGTGTGTGTGTGTGTGTGTGTGTGTGTGTGTGTGTGTGTGTGAATAAATCTATTTTATTATTAAAGCAGAATTGATTACACATCTTTTTGGATACAGCATTGACTATCGCTATTTGTGTACAATATGTGATGATCAAATCATAACTATTACCATATTCATTATGAGAAATTGTAATTATTCTTTGTGCCCTTTTGTAAATGAAATTGTCCTTAGAGTTTTTGAGAGATAAGGTTCTATTATAAATAACATTTTATAATATTAATATACAGATGCAACCCGGCTTTGTGGGATCTCCTATTGGCTTCTGGGCACCTCTGCTATGCTGAGAACTTACCCCTTTCTTGCCCTGGGGTGGTTGGCTAGAAAAGGGCATTTTCAGTTCAACTTCACTGTGGGAAGGAATGGCAACCTTAAAATGATGAGATTTGCAACCTTAAACGGGTGAGATTCGAATACTAAGTTGATCTGAAGATGAAGAGAGAGGTGGGGAAAACTCAATATAATAATGTTAAATATCATTACTACTAACAGTAAATATTAAAAACACCGAATCATTCTGGTTATTGAGGAAGATAAACTTGTCTACTGTTGAGGAAAGAACAGTGGGAGGGTTGGTCTCAAGTTCCACCTTGTGTGAACTTGGCAAAAGACATCTGATTTCCACTGGCCTTGTTTTCCTTACCTGAATAATTACAACATTGAATGAGAGAACCTCTAAGGCCCTTCCCTGCTCAGTAATTCTATTAAGGCAAGTTGTCAGTATTTCTATATTCTTTTGTAGCCTTTGAAGAAATAATTTTCTTCACATTGCTTGACATTCAATAAACGTTTATTGAAATAGAAATAGTGAATGAATGAATAATTGAATAAATACACAGCCAACCCTTAGTTCATTAATACATCAAGTATTCATGACAGCTTACCAGTGCCAGGTCATGTGCTAGAGATAAAAGTGTGGAGAGACATGGTCTATGCCTTCAAGGAGGTTTCAGTCTGAAATCATATCTCTCATTTTTCTCTTCTTGCATTTCAGAACACTGAGAACATACTCGCCAGTACTGATATTTGAGAAAGAACACTGAACTGAGGAGTCAGTAAGCCTGTAAAGTCATCATTGGCATAGCATGAGTCTATGCTTAACATATCACTTGTTCTTTCTTCTTTCATCTCGTCTTGTTTCTCCCCTCTGCCTTTCTCTTAACTATCTACACATATATTCTGGTTTTTATTTTAAACACAGAATGATATGAGTTAATCACTAATTCAGTCATGCAAATACCTAAAAAGGCCAGTCTGTGTCCATCCAGGAGCCATAAAAGTAATAAGCTAAATTGAATCAGCATGTTTTACTACTTGTCCAGCATAAGTCATTGCTCTGGGCAAGTAAAAACTGGTTAATTGCTTATTGCAAGGTTCTAATAATTCATTTTCTATTATAACCCACTGTGTAAACAGAGAACAGCAAAGGAATTAGGCAAAATCTCCTAGCTTGGGTAAGTTTAAGAAGTTCTAGACTGAAATGATAGCAATTCAAATAAGCCATGGACAGTAAAGTACTGAGCTCAAGTCAGCATTTTAATGCAATATTTAAAAATAAAACCGCAGTACAGAATTTAAGAAACAGATAAAGTTTTCTATGATAAAGGTTTCGGAATTGTGACTGACTAATCTGTCTTTGCAGAATAAAGTGACCCCTCCTCCAGCAAGAAAGACAAAAGGACATCGATTACTTGTAAATCAGATATCCTCAACATAGCCAGTCATCAAATCTTGTTATTCTTACTCCATGACATCTCTTGTATCTTTCCTTTTTAAAATATCCCTTCTTTCTTACCACTCTGTGAGAGACAGTACACTGTAGTAATTAGGAGCATAAACTCTAGAGTCTTACTGCCAGGTTCAAATCCTGGCTCTACTACTTAACATTTGTGTGACACTGGGCACATTACTTCTCTGTGCCTAAGTTTCTTTACCTATGAAATGTTGATAATAGTAACATACACCTCATAGGGTTGTTATGAGCATTAAATAAGTTCACTTCTATAAAGTGCTTAGCACAGTGCCTAGATCACCATCACCACTACCACCACCACCACCATCATCATCATCATCGTATCACTTGTACCTGCCAACCTCCTTGACCAGAGACACTCATTTTGCCCTATACTATTTATCCTTTGTCTTCTTTTGTATAATTGCCTTCATGATGAACTCTTGTATTTTTAACTTTTCTGGTGTCTATAATAACACTGAGAACTCTGAGGACAGGAACTGTGCCCCACATCTTTATGGCACCCAAAGAAAGCAGCTGATAGTGCAATATTATATTATATTATACCTCCCACCTCATATACTATACTAAACTCCCTGCTCTGTGAACCCATCAGATCCTTTCATGTTGCATGCCATTATCCATACAAGCTCTTTCCTCTGCCTGAAAAGGTTTCTCTTCTCATTGTCTTATTTTCATTGCTTGGGAAACTATTATTTTTCTTTCAAGTTGCAGTTTGGAAAGTTATATATAGGTCAGTATATCCCAAACAGTGGTTTATGGACAGATACTGACCCATGAAGCCATTTTCATTAGTCTATGGTGAAAATGTCAGCCTTTACTCTGAAACTAAGGCCTTCCTAGTTTGTGCGTGCATGCATGTGTGTGTGTTTAAATATCCTTTCATTTAATGAAACAATTAGAATAACTGTAAGTTTCTCTTATTTGTACTCATTCTTTGTGTCTATTAACCAATTTCCACTCTATTTTCAGTCTTTTGGGCTTTATTTTATTTTTTGTATATCTCTCAAGGAAGAAAATACCATACAGAGCCTCAAAATATGTCTATATTTTTTGATAGGCACTGTCCAGCATTCACTCAAAACTTACCAGGCATATCAAGAGGAAAGACCAAGAGAAAAATAGACAATAAAAACAGGCCACAGGGAACTTATATATTGGAGTTACAGCCATGAGCTTTAAAATAACTTTGACTAAAGTATTTGAGAAATTCGATAACAAGATGGAGAATTTCATTTGAGGAATGGAAACTATAAAAAGAACCAAATGGAAATTGTAGAATAAAAAAATATAACAATAATTAAGAATGCTGAAGTATGTATTCATTAAGCTTCTAGATAAACATCCAAAGAAATGCCTACATAAACGCTCCAAGAGAAATGTAGAAGAATCTTTCTAGCAACATTATTCATAGCAGCCTAAAATGGATATATAAAATGAGGTATATCCATACAATTACAGTACTGAAAACCAGCAAATTACTGTTATGTGCAACAATACAGATAGATCTCACAAATAATGTTTTATGAAAGAACAAACGCATGAAAGAATGTATACTATATGATTCCATCTGTATAAAGGTCAAAAATAGGTAAAACTAATCTGTTAGAAGTCAAGATAGAGGTTACCTCTTGGGAA
This sequence comes from Galeopterus variegatus, assembly GCF_000696425.1. Classification (NCBI taxonomy): domain Eukaryota; kingdom Metazoa; phylum Chordata; class Mammalia; order Dermoptera; family Cynocephalidae; genus Galeopterus; species Galeopterus variegatus. Next base: position 13,265 of record NW_007745075.1, read on the forward strand.
AAGGGAAGGGGTCATGATTGGGAGGGGACATAAGCAGGGCTTTGGGGATGCTCATAATGTTGTATTTCTTTATCAGGGTGGTGGTTATAGAAATGTGTTCACTTTAAGGTAATACCTCAAACTGAACACTTAGAATTTGTGCATGTTTCTATATGCATATAAAATTTATAATATAACACTTATCATATACTTCAATAAAGTGTTTATTGAAGTAAAGCCAGAACAAATTATTATTATTTTACAGATAAAGCATCTTTTCTTAACTCTGAGAAAAAAATATATATTCCCTACCGCATGTATTTCCTTTTTCCTGATAGTTTGGGTATCTGTCTATTATGTACCTGATATACCTCAGTTCAGAAGCTCTCTGGTTCAGTTTCTCTCCAGAGAATAAATCTGCTGCTGTTTGGTTATACAAAGTTAGAGAGGGAACCTGGGGTCCTATAGCTACCTAGATAGAATTTTAACGAATCTCCCTGATTTTAGCCATATCCCTTCTCCTTCCTTTTGTAGTACCCAGGGCTGCCAATCCTAGATCCTCTCTGAAACTCACTGGCAAAGCTCTCTGTGAGCCTAAAGGTCTCAGCTTTCTCGGCTTTTCTAAGCCACTCTTTAATCTTATAAAATTTATGAACACATTTTGTCTGTTGTTTTCTCCACTCTCATATTTTTCATCCTGGTGGGTTTATACCTTTTTTAGTCTGTATTATAATTTTAGTGGGGCTTAAGGAAGAATCAGAGATTAAAACATGAATTAAATTTGCCATGTTTGATCCACTTTTTTCTTTACATTTATTTTTAAACATTAATCAGATCGTGATTCACCTCCTATGATCTGATGTACAGTGCACATATATTTCTATAAATTTTGAGGTTTCTTGTTATCTGAGTGCCATTTTTAAAAATGAAATCTTTCACTTTCTCATATAACCTTTAAGTGGTACATAAGATGAGCAGGCACACTTGCTGGCTTGTGATCTCTTTGGGGAGCTGCTACTACACTGCTGTATTTTACTATCAAATAAAATTTATAGACACAGTGTCCTATTCCACAGAGTGAGCCACATAAGAATTTCTCAGACACTCTTCCAGATGGAGCACAAGTATAAAGTCTACATATGAACTTCCAGGAAATCACCTTTGACATCTTATGTGCAGCCCTGTTCACTGCGCTTCTAGAAGAACTGATTAAAAAAAAAAAATCTCAGATGAAAATCAAAAGTAGCATCAGTATTCTTGCAATAATTTTGGCTGTCTAAAACCATCTTAGTAGGATAGTGTGCCACCTTATGAATTCTAGATGGCTGAGTTACCTGCAGAGTATATTTATTAATCAAATAATGAATAATTAATGTATATATTTCTAATGTCTCTAGAAATAATATGAGGAAGCACTCAACTCTTTCCATTTTAACACAATCTCTAGAAATTTAGTGTGATTTCTCCCAAATGACTACATGAAATGTACACATAGTAATAATACAATACAGAGAACAACTTAGAGCTCTTTGGATGCCCAACATCTTTTGCACACCCTTCCTAATTTGGTGACTTTCCCTCACAATAAGTCCTGCCTCCCTAGTCAGAAATCAGACATTTGCTTTGCCAGCCTCCCTTGCAGCATGCAAGCTAGGCTCCTCACATCAGATACAGTCACGACAGACTTCATTCAGTAGAGAGGAACATGAAAAAGAAGAAATCCACCTCTGGTGAGGGTGGCAGGGAAGAACACAGCCTGCTTTCAGGGGCCCTTGTAATAGAAATTCTGGAACCTAGAACCCAGCATTATGGTTGGACTAAAGGAGTCTCTGTACAGTTGCAGTAGCTATGGGGGGGTCATCCCTGGAGCAGTCTTGTGATAGGGGCTGGCTTTGTTCTTGGCTGTAGGCTGTAAGCCTGAGTCTCTAGAAATTCCTGACATTCTCTGAACTGGCTAATTTCCTTAGATAAATTCATTTTCTGTTTTAACCATCTAAAGAGGATTCTGTTGTTTGTGACTAAGAACCCTAACTCAGATAGCCAAGTGTTACCACAGGAAAAAAAAAAAAAAAAAAAAAAAAAAAAA
>NW_007745076.1:0-8110 GCF_000696425.1 Galeopterus variegatus
GAGTGCGCCACGGGGTCAGTCCCAAAGGAATATATTTAAATATAGTCATCTATGCATATATTATCTCTTAAAAGTCACGTAAGAAATTGCCAACAGTGGTTACTTCCAGGGAGGGGAAATGGTGGCTAAGGGATTGGGGACAAGAGAATAATTTTTCACTGTTGAAATATTATTCCCTTTGGGACTTTTTCATATTTGAACCACATGAAAGTGCTACACTTTTCAAAAAGTAAATTTAAATTTAAAATGTATATAATTGAAATTGAAATAGAGGCATTGGCTAGGTGATTAGATGTGAAACATTTCACAGACAGGATGTAGCAGAAGGGAAAAGTGAAAAATTAATAATGAAGTTTCTGTCAGGCTCCAGAATTCCATGCGGTGTTTCACAATCTGAAGTAAATATTCCTCAAGCCCATCAAGTTTCTTCCACTCGAATTCTTTGCCCATCAAATAGCTCTCAATTTCTCACAAACCTGGACACTGAGAAAGGAGTCTGTCAATAGTGGACACAAGGATTTGGGTCATCAGAAAGATAGATCCTTTATGATAAATAAGATAGTGTCTAGTTTAAATCTCTGAAGAGATTTTTTAGGAGTAATTCCATACACACTGATAAAATCTGGAACTGAAGAACTAAAGACCAGTATAACCCCAATATGAAGGAAGTATGACCCATTCCATTTATGGTACCCAAAATGGAAACAGGCCTCAACTAGCCAGTTACTGTTGACATATCTGGAATTTTCAGTATTTTTGTCCTTTGTTTTCTCACTTCTTAAGTCATCCAAAAATTTACCCCAAAGGTCACATTAACTTGGGGGATTTGGTTGATGAGGAAACCACATCTTGGACCTCAAGCAAGTCATAGCAGTACCAATGTAACTTCCTTTCCTACAATGAAATCGCTCTAGTGCCTTAGAGGTCCCAGAAACTGGTGAGCCTTATGCTCAAGAGAGTTAAAAACTCCAGGACCAACAAAACTTCTACTAAGTAAAAAGAACACACACTTGTTCTCTATCCTGATGTTTAAACTATGTATCTTAAGAGTCAATTAATAAAGAAATCTCATTCCTAAATAAGCATAAGATTTTAAAAAGAAGAATTATTGCCAAAGAGTTATTTTGGAACATTACAAAATTACTTGCTCAACTGTCTGTAGTGCAGGCTATATCACCTGATTGAATATTAATGGATGAACATTCACTCACCAGATCCTGTACAGTTAGCTTTCAATTTTCTGAGAAAACACGAGAGATACAGATAAACTGAAACCCAAATCTCATTTTAGCTAACCATCACCTGATTGAATATTAATGGATGAACATTCACTCACCAGATCCTGTACAGTTAGCTTTTAATTTTCTGAGAAAACACGAGAGATACAGATAAACTGAAACCCAAATCTCATTTTAGCTAACAGTTTTTAAATTCCTCCTCCTACTAAATGTATTTTTATCAGAGCTAACAGGTAATTTAACATACTGATGCAAGTGTCTCTTCCTTCCAAAATCTGATAGTTGTCATTACAACAATCAAAATTAGAAAAGAGGAGGGGGAAAATGAGTGAGAGGGATTGACAGGGTGGAATGGGCTAGATAATTCAGAAACTGGATATACCAAGGCCTCAACAAATGCCTATTTAACATAAATGAAAGAGGACTGACACATTATCATCTCATTTTTAATACAATGGCCAAGTCATTGAAGCCCATAGCAAAATGTGAAACAAACTTTTGAAAAGAAATTGTTTCAGGATCCAGGATACTACCATTAACAGCAGTTAATAAAGTTTACAAGCAAGCAGTTACTAGTTCTCATTAAGAATTAACTAATGTTTCATTACCTGATCCCCAGTAAGGCTACTGATAAACAGCAACATGAAATTTGGAGAAAGTGAATCAACCTCTCTCTTCTGTATGTTATATTTTATTGGAATATAAGTAAGTATAAGTGTAATATGAGAAATGGGGAGGGGTGGTACTGATCATCAAAATGGCATCTGACTCCCCAGATGTAGCAATGCTCTCTCCAGAGGGTTGTTTCACTGTGACTCAAGATCTGTCAATTGAGGACATAAGGGAATTAGAGTAAGGCCAAGATACACTCCTAAATTTTAAACCAAATCTTCCAATTGATCTAGCACAAGATCTAACAAGAATCAAGCTATAAGAAATTAACGTATTTAACATAAATTGATTCTAAAATACCTTTTTAAATGAATTGTTGCTGATGCAAAAATTCAGGAAAGAAATCTGGGGACCTGCTTTCGTAATGGCATATTCCATTTACGTACTGGTAGAGGTCACTAAAATATACTACTAGGTGTCTAAATCAATGCATCATTCTCCTGTTCTCCTTACATAACCTTATTTTTCTAAAAGAAAAGGTAATTAAGTGAAAGCATCGATTAAGCATGTACTTCCTTTCTCAAAATAGATAATTACAAAAACATTTGAATCTCCGTTTTAAACTATATGCCCAATGTGCTATATGACAAACAACCCTGGCAAATCCATTGCATTATGGACAAAAGTAAATGAATAACAGCCCCCAAAATGTAACTACCCATTTCTCCCCAACGAAAAGGAAAAGAATTTTCTCAACTCCTCCAATAATATGCCAAACGATTCAAAAAGAAAATAAGGAAACAAAATATTTATAGCAGCTTTTATCTATAAATGTCAAGTGCAAACATTTCACTAATAATCAAGCTTTCCTATCATATTGATTTTTAATTGTATCAAATAATGTATCTTTGTGGGCACATAAAACAAAGACTAAATGGTTTTACCAATTTACGGTGATCACAATTCACCTTCAGAAGTGTAATTAATTATTACCACGGAAGCAACGAATTCGATGAATTCCTTGCTTCCTTCTCTCCACTGATTAAACGGATACAGCACTACTGCCAAAATCTGCTAGTTCCTGCCACCACCACACACATCAGGCCTCCAACGCACTCCATAAGCCAGGGCTAGGCTGTCTAGAAATCCGCACTGTGTCACTGCATCGGGCAGTTTCCCACCGCACACATCCAGGAAGAAGAAAGCCTTCTAAGCACTCTTGTCAGATCTCAGCAAGGCTGTAAAATGACAGAAAGAGCTGCTATCCCAATAGCAGGCAGCAGGAATCGCCACCTTTAAAAATCATTTAAGCGGTTTTCCTCTCCGTCATCTCACCTCCCTCCTCTCTCTCTCTCTGTCACCACACACACACACACACACACACACTGCAGTTCACCCCCAGCTTTGCAAGTCTAAGGCTGCCAGCTCTGCACTGACAGAAGCCAGAACTCATTCAGAGCCCTGACACGCAGATATTCTCACCCGAACAAGCCAGGCCACTTCCACGCCTACCATCACCCCCGTCCCCGGGCAAGCACACACATTCGCCACCTCTCCCCACAGCAATCGCCGAGCTGCAGAAAACCTAGCAGGCTCGTGGGCAAGAGCAGCACGCGTGACCATTCAAAGATGACTTGGGCGGCCTCAGCTCCAGAACCCCCCGCCCCACACGCCGCCCCCGCGCCGCGACCCGGCGGCTGGACCTCTCGCCCACCGGGAGGGGTGCGCTACCTTTAGATTGGCAGTCCGCACAAAACTTGTTATCCTCCTCCAGCAGCAGGTTGGCCAGGACCGCCTGGTACCGATCCACGTCCTTCACCGACTTGCCGGTCATGGCCAGGGTGCCGGCGGGGGCAGAGGGCGACGCGCCCTCCTCGCCCCCAGAAACTCCCGACTCAGTCCGAGGGTGAGGACTCCCGATCCCCCGCCCGGGGGCACCTCGTGAGCAGGTGAGAGTCCTCTCCTCCCGCCCAGCCCGAAGCCCCCTCTCGGGGCAGCGGCGCCCGCCCCTCCACCCCCTGCAGCCCCCTCAGTGCGGCGCCCCCTGGCGGCCTTAGGGAAAGGACCGCGTCCAGAGGAGGCTGCTTGGACCCTCAGCCAAGGCGAAGGGGGTCTCGGACGCAGAGATGACCCCCGGCCTGCCTGTCTACGGGCTGTGCGTCCAGCGCCTTGGTTTCCCTGGCAGCTGCCGCCCGCCGGCCACCACCTCCGCCGCCTACTTCCGGCAGCTCTTCCTCTCCGCCTCCACCCAGCCCAGCCCGCGCATGCGTCCCGCCCCCACCGCGCCGCACTGGGCTCTTCCCGCAGCTCTGCCTCTCAGGAACCAATCCGGGGAGAAATAGGGGGCGGGGATTGGGGAGGAGAGAGCAGTGGACACGCCCCCTTCGTGCCCTTGGAAAAGAATGAATGGAACCTGGCAGAAAGGGAGTGAAGGGAATGCAAGAAAGCGAAGAAAAGCAACAAGTAACATTTACTGAGCTCTAACTCTGTGCCATGCACTGTGCTAAGCGTTTTACGTAAATTATCTCAATATAATCCTCACAGCAACTGGTTGAGTTAATTACCGCACTTATCATCCTTATGTAATCTCAGGGTTGTGGATACCCCAAAGTCCTCCAGCTTAATCTTTCCTTCAACAGCCAATTAGAAGGGCCCAAGCCCCTAGCCCACGACAAGCGGACGTCACAACCTACCCATACTTTCAGAGGATTCTGATCATCTCTCCCTTGGAGGGCCTGTTCCCACCGATATACACTAGCTTTCCTCCTTTGACTACTGCCGTCTTTGGACTTTGTTTTGCCTGGCGCCTAGACAGGTTTCTTCTTTCATTTCTTAAATTCTCACAAAACAGTGCGGTTTTGTGTAGCAGACTTTTCTGAAGGTTATTTGGGTGAGGGGTGGGGGTTTATTTGGGGGATTACAGCATAGCACAGAATAAGCAACAACTTAAAAATGGTGATTAAACAAAATCGTCCAAAGCCACCCTTGCTACAGAGAATTTCTCGGTGGCTGTCCTTTTCTTTAGGGAATCCATCTGCCATATGGCTCGTGTTTTCATTCATTCATTCATTCATTCATTCATTCATTCATTCATTCATTCATTCATTCATTCATTCATTCATTCATTCATTCATTCATTCATTCATTCATTCATTCATTCATTCATTCATTCATTCATTCATTCATTCATTCATTCATTCATTCATTCATTCATTCATTCATTCATTCATTCATTCATTCATTCATTCATTCATTCATTCATTCATTCATTCATTCATTCATTCATTCATTCATTCATTCATTCATTCATTCATTCATTCATTCATTCATTCATTCATTCATTCATTCATTCATTCATTCATTCATTCATTCATTCATTCATTCATTCATTCATTCATTCATTCATTCATTCATTCATTCATTCATTCATTCATTCATTCATTCACTCAGCAAATTGTTACTGAGAAACTTCTAGTTATCAGGCACTGTACTGGGGGAGGGAGGAATAACATGATCCGATTTGTGGTTTTAAAAGATCACTCTGACTGCTGTGGGAATAATGGATTACCGAAGCTGGTAAGACCAGATGCTCAGAGTTATTTTCTCTCTAGTGAAACCCTCTCCTCCATCTCTTTACTTCATCCCAAGACCAAGCTCCTCTCAAAACTTTCATCTTATCAGAGGAAAACTAAAAATTTCTATTACTTTATTAATCAGAACAATTTAATTCTCTGTTTAAAGCTCTTTCCTTCTAGCCATGCCTAAGAGACTTGACTTTCATAAACACATAAGTTCACGAAGGTGTTTTTCGCGAGGAAAAACCATCAAAACATAACCATTTTTCAGTTGATGAAACAGAGGGTCAAGATAATCCAGTTAATTGGGTGATTATGCCTAGTTCAAATCCTCCTCATCTTCATCCCTTCACTCTGCAAATAGCCTTCCTGTCATAGTCTAAATTTAGTTAAATTAATTCTTCACCCTGCTCTTTAGAGAGAGCTTTTAAATGGCAAATCTGATTAAAACATGCTCTCCTGCTTAGAAATCCTTCAGTGGCTCTCCATCCCCTATGGCAATGCTTCTCAAATTTTTTCATCTAATGAGAGATCGCGTGGTCTGGTATTTAAGCATACGCTATGGGGCCAGAATGTCTGGGTTTAAATCCTCAGTTTTACCACTTCTATTGGTGTGACTTTGAGCAGGTTACTTACCCTCTCTGTGCCTCAGTTATTTCATCTAGAAAATAGGAATAATGATGATATTAATAGTATCTAGTTCACAAGATTGTTGCAAGGCTTAGCTGAGATAATTCCTGTAGTACATTTAGAATAGCTCTTGGCACATAATGAATGATAGACAATTAATGCTAAATATTTCTGGCTTTTTGCCCTCTGGACACATGGTAGGATTTTAATTCCTGGCCTTCTTATGGTTGGGTACAGTCAATGAGTTTGAACAAAAAAGATGTGTCACTTTGTGCCTGTAGCATTTATTTGCTTCTTGAGACTCTTCTGATTCTCTTTCCCTCTGACATGGCAACCATCAACATTCAAGACATTGTTTGCTCTATTAGCCTTGATTCCAGAGTAGTGGATAAGCAAAAGCCCTCTGCCAGCCCATAATGGATATGCGGCATGAACAAGAAATAAACCTTTATGTTGTCACTGAGTTTTGCTTGTTTGTTTGTTTGTTTACCACAGCATGACCTAGCCTATCCTAACTGAAATATCAAGTATTAGCTCTTTTTTTATCATTATTAATAGCAGAGGAAGATGAATGCATATCCTATAGGCTGAGGATATGGACAAAGCAAACATCTCCTCTTCCCAAGAACACATATTTTTTGTGAAGTCTTGAATTTTTCCTTAACAACTCTTGCAAAAATGCTCACTCTATCCCATAATGTACTGTTATTTTATAAAACTGTTTCACATTAGTTATAGAGTTCCCTAGCTGTCCCAGTGGTACTGGGCACAGCCTGGTTGCATTGCATCTGTGGATTTCAGTTAGAAATTTGGGAAATCGAAGAGCCCTGATACCACATATCATACTTGACTTCCAGACGATTTCTCTTCCTGGTCTTTAAATCAGTGTATTTTGAAATCCCAACTCACATAAATAAGAGGACAAAATAGAAAATGTTTTCAGCTGTTATATTAGAGTAACCACTGTAGTAAAATGCACAGAGTACACCAAAAAAGGTGGTATGGTGAATATTTTTGGACTATTACCACAGGAAGTTTTCATTAGCGTTATCTTCTAGCTAAGCAATCAAATCTAAAGTCATTTGTTGAACTAAAACAGTTTCTGACACACTGATCAGTCACTTTACCTACTCAGGGTAATACTCATAAAATGACTTTTTCAATAAGAAAGCTGGATAATTATGCTCTCCATTTTACTGCCAGCTCTGTACTATTTGTCACATGTAAATGAGCTAAGAGTCTCAAACTCATAGTCCATTCAGTTCTCTTCAACTAATGGTTGATTTTTTTTTCAGTGTAGAGAACTTGTGATTATTTAAAAGCCTCCACTCCCTTGCAGTGGATCACATGTTCAGCCTCAAAAACGTATCTGCTGCATAAGCCAACTCTGTGAGCCCTGGGGTTAAGCTACATGCCCCTCCTCTCCTGTTCCAGTTCCCATGTGCCCATTTCCAGTCTGACACTCTTGGAAGAGCCTCCTTTTGCCATTGCTGATGGTGCCCACTGTGGGAAGCCAGAGTCTTTATCAATGGCACCGTTTCCTGATGCTCACTGCACCAGTTCTACTTGGGATCCCAGGTGAACAGTGATCAATGGTCTCTTACAAAGATGGAGAGAATGACCTCTCCCTAATTCTGTGTCACACATTGTCACCCAGGCCCCAAATTAGGCTTGTGCCAGGGTGACAGTAATGCAGCAGAAAGACTACGCCAGATTGGAGCAGCAGGACAGATGCTTTAGAATGGACAGTGCCAAGAAAAGTGAAATTTATAGATCAGCCGGTGTGTTGGAACCTACTAAGAGAAGGTCCAATCTCCTCTCTAGAGGATTAAAAGAAGAATTAGTCATAGATTAACAAAAATTTAAGCCCCAAAATGGAGCAATTATTAAATTCAGGGAAAATATAAAGTTAAACTAGAAAAATGTCATCAATGAATACAAGGCTTGGCTGTCAATAATATTAAGTCATAATATCATAAACATCGAACATTAATTGAACAAATTGTGGTTATCTAACTGCATTGGGAAAATGTGGGAGAGGAAGTCTGCGGGGAG
>NW_007745076.1:8122-9066 GCF_000696425.1 Galeopterus variegatus
CCCTCGGCGGGAGCGCCACCGCGCTCCCAAGCAGCGCACTGTAGCAGTGCGCTACCGGGCCAGCCCTGGCACAGAGTTCTTAACAGCAGCTCTGGAAGCCAGGAGACTTTGGAACATTGCCTCCAAAATTCTAGAAGAAAAAAGTTGCCGACCCAGAATTCTATACCAGCCAATTATTCTAGAGGCAGTGTTGAATAAAGGCACTTTCAGATACACCAGATTTCAAAATTTTACCTCCTGTGCTGGCTGTGTTCCATTGCCCTCTATAACCTTCCTGCCCTTCACCCTGCTCTATGCCCTGAGGGGTGACTTTAAGATGACCTGGCTCTCCTGCTGGCTTCTGGTTGTGTTCAGCCAATGGAAGGCTGGGGCAGGAAACCAGAGGCAGGAAGAGAGAGAAGTTGAATTATCTGTTTGCTCTCTCCCTGCCAGCAGAGCTGCTGCCTCCCTCTGGTGACAGCCAGAGTACCTGTGAGTGTGGCCCTCTCCTATAGCTATGGCTGTCACCATGTTCTGGTAATACCCTCTCCCGTTGTCCCTTCAGGCTTTGCGGGTAACAGCTTCTGCTGTTGTTGGCCCCAAGGTAGATCACACCCTTTGTGGGTTTTCTATAACCCTGCTGAGACTTAGTAAAATGGTCCCTTCTTTAATCTTTTCTCAATGGCCTCCTTGCTTTGGCCACCTGCTTCCTATTGGAACCCTGACCAATTCATCTCCCATGCATACTTTGTTAAAAACGACAGAGTAATCAAGAAAAAGACAAGCACCAAATCCAGAAAACTGAGCATTCAACACAGGAAAAAGATAAAGGCTATTGCCACTGTCCTGGTGGAGGGAAATTCCAGGGTGACAGTAATGCAGCAGAAAGACTACGCCAGATTGGAGCAGCAGGACAGATGCTTTAGAATGGACAGTGCCAAGAAAAGTGAAATTTATAGATCAGC
>NW_007745076.1:9858-15328 GCF_000696425.1 Galeopterus variegatus
AGCAGCAGGACAGATGCTTTAGAATGGACAGTGCCAAGAAAAGTGAAATTTATAGATCAGCTGGTGTGTTGGAACCTACTAAGAGAAGGTCCAATCTCCTCTCTAGAGGATTAAAAGAAGAATTAGTCATAGATTAACAAAAAAATTAAGCCCCAAAATGGAGCAATTATTAAATTCAGGGAAAATAAAAAGTTAAACTAGAAAAATGTCATCAATGAATACAAGGCTTGGCTGTCAATAATATTAAGTCATAATATCATAAACATCGAACATTAACTGAACAAATTGTGGTTATCTAACTGCATTGGGAAAATGTGGGAGAGGAAGTCTGCGGGGAGTATATATAGAGAATCTAAATCCTCATCTTCATAGCAGGAAGAGAATAAACAAAGCTGGAGAGGTAAATAATGGTAGTAATACGCATGTCATTTAGGTAAATTTGTAAATTCCAGGAGAAACAGCTACAAGAGTAGAAAATAACTACTTCAGAGAAGTAAGGATCAGGGTGAGTAGGGGTGGGGTATGGCATTAGCATTTATCATTATAAGCCTTTCTGGGTTTTTTTTTTTTTTTTTTTTTGGCAGCTGGCCAGTATGGGGATGCGAACCCTTGATGTCATTATAAGCCTTATATAACTACTTGACTTTTAAAATTATGTACCTGTTTTACTTTGCTAAAAAAATTTTTTTAATTAACCTAAAATAAAAAAGACCTTACAATCTTACTATTATTAACACCCATGAATTCTTGGAGATGGTTCAAAACATCTCCTGTTAAGGCAGTTTTTACTCTGTACTAAGTCAGCCTCCAATAAGCATCCCTCTGGACTTTTCTCTCCTTCTGCCTTCCCCACAGAGCCCAGCTCTCTTTAAGTCCAGAATGCTTTTGAATGGGAGTCATAAGAAACCCAAATAACCATGGCTTAAGCAAGTAATGGTTTATTTTCTTACTGAACAAAAAATGCAGAAGCAGGGCAGTGGTTTCCATTGATCAGCTATCTGACAAGGTCATCAGCACCCAGATTCTATCATTCTGCTTGGTCATCCTTGGCCTATTGAATTTTCATCTTCATCTTCAGTGGTTCTCACAGTGAGGTCACCAGACAAGCAGCATCAGCATCACCTGAAAACTTCTCAGAAATGCAAGTTCCCAGGCCTGCTGCAGATCTATGAATCAGAACTCTGGGGTTAGGACTCAGCAGTCCGTGCTTTAAGAAGCCCTCTGGGTGATTCTGATGTGCACTCAAGTTTGAGATGCACTGCTCATGCTAATCAGCTCATGGTCACAGGACAGTCACCACAGCTCTAAGCATCACATTATCTTTCAATGAAGGAAGAGGAGAAAAGGAATGTCCCCAATTCTGGCTGTTTCTTTTTATCAGGTAAGCAAATGTTTTCCCAGAAGCTCCTAGCAGACTTTCCCGTAAGTCTTCTTAGCCAGAACCAAGTTGCATGGCTCAACCCGTAAGGACAAAGGAGGCCAGGAAAGCCCCTATAGCAGGAGACAGCAGGAGAGAGTGGGCTGGGAACAGCTGTGGGCGGCCAGCAGACAGTGTCTATCAATAGCGGTCAGGGCCACAGATAACATCATTCCTGATTCCATCCCAGGAAAGCGACGGAAGACGTTGACACTCAGCTGCAAAAGTAGCCATAGAATTTTCACATTCTTCAGGTGGGAGAATCTATAAGACATAGAAATCTCATTCTTGTTAATATTATCAGCCTCTTACCGAGAGGTTGTGATCATAATTCATTATGCTAAAAGAATCCCTTTCCATCAAAAATGGAAGTGGGGAGGAATAAGGGGGAAAAAAGAACAGAAAATCTTGTTCAGCCACCCTGGCTTTAAAGAAAAACTATTTTTACATTTTGACACGGTGATTTGACATTGCAGCTGCTTTGATATCATTGACTGAACAGTCCATAAAAATGCCTTGTTTTGGTATCACACAGAAAAAGAACTGCTTAACTCTGCCTTCATAGAGTTGAGTTAGTTTCCAGGCAATCAGGGAGGAGAATATTCCAGGCAGAGAGATTATTATGCATGAAAGTGCAGAAATGAGAAAGAAGAACTGTGAGTTGTTAGAGAGGGTACATGTGACGAGCATTAGGAGAAGGTGGAGAGAGAGGAAGCGCCAGATAAAGAAGGGCCTGTGTGCTGTGCTGAGGAGATTGAACTCCACCCTGTTCCTAATATCATTAAAGCTACTATCATTAACCTGGGTCAACGGATGGACTTTAGCATCTTGTCAACCCTCTGAAATTGCATGGTAAATTTCTTGAGTGGGTGGGTATGTGCAGCCTTCTGCGGAGAGGGCCCCAGATTTGCGAAGATGTATGTAACCCAAACAGGTTTAAGAATCACTTCATTAAAGAGTCAAGGAGTTAGTCATTAAATTTTGTATTCATCACCTCATCACCACCATAAATTCAGACTCAGACCGGACTCTAGATCCACATTAACTAAAAAAGGACCAAGCTCAGACTAGAGCCAGGGTTCTGTCTTCCTGCTCAGAGCCCTTTCCTGTGCAATCTCTGCAATGGACAATGTCCAGCAAGTGCCAAGAGAGACAGGTACCCTCCTCACAACTCCCCTCCCCCCCGTGTGTGAAAAATGCTTGCCAGGTCACAGAGTCCCTCCTGTCCCCAATAACCTCTCATCCTGCTCTCCATCACCCCTCTCAAATGATGAGAAAGGAGGAGATGGGATATCTGTGAAGAGAGGCCCATCAGCTCTCCATCAAAGCTGGGGAACTCCAGAATATCACCCCCAGGAAGACACCAGAATATGGGACAGTAGTGGATTTTTCCAAGGAGAGTGAGACAAGTGCAAGGGAACGTCTTGTCTATAACTTGTCCCTGTGGTTCCTGGTAAAGAGTAGGATAATTTGGATCTGCTCCTAACTTTTAGTCTTCAGAAGAGCCTCAACTCTGGAGGCTTGTAGTCATTACTTGCGGTGAGTGAGCAAGCAGAGTGGGGCAGAATACTACCACTTACTTTTCTTAAACCCAAGAGAAATTACTTCATAAAAATCACACTGAACAACAGAATAAAAAAAAAATGTTTGTTTTAGAAGAAGATGCAGAAATTCTTTTTACATGACTAAATCAGTTCACTAATAGTGTTGCTTTGGTTCTTTCCAACTAATTCTGGAGTTTGAGTCCTTTGGGTGACACATACCTGAAATATTCATCGAAGTAGACTCAGACCTCCAAGCAACTTTGTTAGGACCCTTGATTAAGGTGGGAATTTCCCTTGATTCACTAGTAGTGAATCCTTGATTCACTACTTATCCCGATATATTACACAACTGGTTCCTAAACAAGAAGTGGCTCTGATTTGCAAATTGGGGTTCTACTTATCCCGATATATTACACAACTGGTTCCTAAACAAGAAGTGGCTCTGATTTGCAAATTGCCAGACAAATTCAGTTTTGCACAAATAATACAATCTTCCTCTTGGTTCTGTCCCTTACCAGGAAACAGATGTGTCACCCATTGTGGCTAGCTTACTTTCTTCTGTTCTTGAAGTCCTCACTAATTCCTGAACCTCTTCTGGTCATGCTCTTATGGTGTCACGGGGTAGAGACCTCAGGTTTACACACTGCTTTTGCTGATCTCCAACACATCTGATTCCTACACATCTAGTGCTGGTATATCCTTAGGTACAGCTGGTTCTGTTGGGTACCCTGCTGACCCGTGCTGAAGCCCATGAATCTGGAAACCTGTGGCTTCCTCTCTGTTGGTTCACCTGGCCTGGTTTCTGGCACTAATGATGTCTAGCCAACAGGCTTCATCATGTAACCTATTCAGTGACCTAGAGCACCCAGCTGGGCAGCCATTCCATAGCTTCTTGACACTAGGAACCCATGGCCACACACCTGCTCCTCCTCACTGTGGGGGACTCACCTCACAGCTCTGAGATGGCTGGGGACTACTGTTCACTCCGCCCACCCTGACTCTGTGGAAAGGTAGGAGACAATCCTCGCCTTCTAGCTGACTCACCAGGCTCTGCCATTTTCAACCAACTTCGAATGTGGAGATACCGTGTTGGACAAGGCGCTCCTGTAAATAAACTTAGAAAGTATGGAAAACTTGTGCTTGGATTGCAGAGAAAATAATACCGTACAAGTTGTCATGAGAATTCAAAATAATAAGAAGCTCTGCCGCTTACTAGCTGTGTGACCTCAGGCAAGATAGTTAACCTCTATGTGACTCAGTTTCTTCATCTGTAATGTGGGCATAAAAGGGTGGTTATGAAAATTAAAAATAATATATATGAGAAGTATCTGAGATGTATCTGGGATATTGTATGTGCTTAACAAGTGCTATCTATATTATTATTAGTAGGAACAGCAGACCTATTTTTGACCCCAGATTTAACACTGAAGTTACAAAAGTTTATGCATTAAATAACACAGCAACAACATCAACAACAAAAAGCAAAAACAATAATCTAAGAAAAATAAGTGGTGCTGGGAAAATTGGATATCCATATGCAGAAGAATGTAACTAGATCTGCACCTCTCACCATATACTAAAATCAACTCAAAATGGATTAAAGACTTAAGTGTGATACCTGAAACTGTAAAATTACTAAGGGAAAATATAGATGAAACACTTCACGAACTAGGTCTGGGCACAGACTTTATGAACATGAGCCCAAAAGCACAAGCAACAAAAGAAAAAATAAACAAATGGGACTATATCAAACTAAAAAGCTTCTGCACAGCAAAGGAAACAATCAACAGAGTGAAACGACAACATACAGTGTGGGAGAAAATTTTTTCTAACTATGCATTCAACAAGGGATTAATATCCATAAGATAGAAGGAACTCAAGCAATTGCACAGTAAAAAAACAAATAACCCAATTAAAAAATGGGCAAAGGAGCTAAATAGACATTTTTCAAAGGAAGACATACGAATGGCCCCAGGTACATGAAAAAATGCTCAGCATCACTAGCCATCCAAAACCACATTGAGATACCACCTCACCCCAGTTAGACTGGCTCTAATCAGAAAGACAGTGAATAACAAATACTGGGGAGGGTCTGAAGAGAAGGGAATGCTCCTGCACTGTTGGTGGGACTGTAAATTAGTTCAACCGCTATGGAAAAGAGTATGGAGGCTTCTCAAACAACTAAAGAGATCTTCCATACAATCCAGCAATTGCACTTCTGGGTATATACCCAGAGCAATGAAAATCATCATGTCGAAGAGATACCTGAACCCCCATGTTCACTGCAGCTCTGTTTACAATAGCTAAGACATGGAACCAACCTAATGTCCATCAATGGATGATTGGATGAGGAAACTGTGGTATATATACACCATGGAATACTACTCTGCCACAAAAAAGAATGAAATTCTCCCATTTGCAACAACATGGATGAGCCTGGAGAAACTTATTTTGAGCGAAATAAGCAAAGCGCAGAGGGATAAATACCACATGTGCTTACTCATATGTG
>NW_007745077.1:0-2473 GCF_000696425.1 Galeopterus variegatus
TTTGTTCACAGATGGCATGTTTGTTTATGTAGAATATCTGACAGAATTGAGCAAAAAAAAAGGAAAAGTAAACAACAACAAAACAAATAGAAAACAAGTCTTGGAATTAATTAGCATTTTTAGAAAGGTTTCAGAATACAAGGTTACAATAAAAAAGCCAATTGCTGTTCTATATGCTGGAAATAGATAAGAGGAATTTAAAATCAAAACAAATAATACCATTTACATTCAACTCTCAAAAATGAAATACTTAGGTATAAATCTAAAAAAATGTACAAGATCTATATGAGAACAACTAAAATATTCTGATGAAAGGAATTCAAAATGAAGTAAATAAATAGAAAGATATTTCGTATTTTAGACAGGAAGACTCAGTGTTTTCAAGATGTCGTTTCTCCCAAATAGATCTATAGATTCAATGAAATTTCATTAAAAATACCTGAAAGTTATTTTGTTGATATTGACAAACTCTGAAGTTTATACAGAGAAACAGAAGACTAGAATAGCCAACATCATATTGGAAGATAAGAACAAAGTTGGAGGATTGACACTACACAACTTCAAGACTTACTATACAGCTACAGTAATCAAGATGATGTGGTATTGGTGAAAGAATTAACAAATAGATCAATGGAACAGAATAGAGAACTCAAAAACAGACCTACATAAATATACTGAACTTATCTTTGACAAAGGAGCAAAAGCAGCACAATGGAGAAAAGACAATCTTTTCAACAAATGGTGCTGGAACAACTAGACATGCACATACACACACACAAAAAGAATCAAGACACACCTTATACATTTCACAGGAAGTGAACTCAAGATGGATCCTAAATTTAAATGTAGAACACAAAACTATAAAACTTCTAAGGTGTAACATAGGAGAAAATCGATCTTGTAACACAAAGAGAAAATGACTTTGGATTTGGTGATGACTTTTTAGAAACAATACCAAAGATACAATCTAGTAAAGAAAGAATTTATAAACAGTACTTCATTAAAATTAAAACTTTCTGTTCTGCAAAAAAATAATGTTGAGATAATGAAAAGACAAGCCATAGACTGGGAAAAATATTTGCAAAAGACCTATATGATATAAAACATATATCCAAAATATACAAAGAACTCTTAATAAGAAAACAAACATCCCAATTACAAAATGGGTCAAATAACTTAACAGACATCTGGAGTAAGAAGATATACTGATGGCAAAAAGCATATGAAAAAACATGAAGAGATGCTCTGTGTCGCATGTCATCAAGGAAATGTAATTTAAAACAACAGTGAGATACCACTACACACTTATTAGAATGGTCAAAATCCAGAACACTGAATCCACCAAATGCTGGTGAAGATGTGAATCAACAGGAACTCTCATTCATTACTGGTGGGAATGCAAAATAGTAAAGCCATTTTGGAAGACCATTTGGCATTTTCTCTCAAAATTAAACAAACTCTTACCGTACAATCCAGCAATCACACCCCCTTAGTGTTTACTCAAAGGAGTTGAAAAACCTGCACAGGGATGTTTATAACTGCAGGGGGTGGGTGAAGGATGAATTCATAAAGAACAGAGGATTTTAGGGCAGAGAAAATATTTTGCTTGATGCTATGATGATAGATAACATGCCATTATAAATTTGCCTAAACCTATAAAATGTACAACACTGAGAGTGAACCCTAATGCAAACTGTGAACTTTGAGTGATTTTGATGGGTCATTGTAGGTTCATCAATTGTAAAAAATGCACCACTAGCATCAGGGATGTTGATATCTAGGGAGGCTATGCGTGCGTTAGACAAAGGATATATGGGAAATTTCTGTTCCTTCTATTTGATATTGCTGTGAACCAAAAATTGCTCCATAAAATAAAGTTTCTTAAAAAACAAAACTAAACGAAACTAATAGATTTCAATCATTTGTGCCTGACTCACAGACCCTACCTACATTTTTAGCTTGGACTAGTAGTTCTGAATTCAATACAAATCTTGAAAATGAGCAGAAATATTAGTACCTGGGGTTAATGTACAATTTGTGAGCAGATAATAAATAACATACCCTTTAAAAAAGGCAAAAATAAAAATTATACATGACAAAATTAAGTATTCAAAATTGTGTCTCATACTTACTTTCCTATACACTATTATATATATAATATTGGTAATGATATTATATAAAGATATTATATACATAATCAGTAATGTCGATGCTGTACTCCTAAATAAAATTTACACATAATTTTCTGGCA
Organism: Galeopterus variegatus; assembly: GCF_000696425.1. NCBI lineage: Eukaryota > Metazoa > Chordata > Mammalia > Dermoptera > Cynocephalidae > Galeopterus > Galeopterus variegatus. Next base: position 2,252 of record NW_007745077.1, read on the forward strand.
ATAAAATTATTTACATTAAAAAAAATTCAGATGAGTATGTTTTTAAAACTTTTTTTGGTAAATATTTTAAAAACACAAATTTACATATTAATGCTTATTTTCTTTTTGGATTGAAAAGACATAATTGATATTAACCAAATGGGTTATCGCAATGTATAAACAAATATTTTATGTGATACAAAAAACAGCTATGCATGTGTATATTTGTACATATATGAGTAT
>NW_007745077.1:4485-8957 GCF_000696425.1 Galeopterus variegatus
TATTTTTTTTCTGATGTTTTTTGTCTAAATTGCTCCAGAAAGGGCAGTTCTCAAAGATTTAAGCAAAATCAACACTTTTCTAACATGTGAAAGTCAAATGGAATTAAAAATATGTATATTTATTAAAAGCTTGTAATACAATCCACATGTAGGTTTCTTTCAGGAGAGCATCATCTTAGTCTTGAAAATGTACAAATTCAGAGAAAAAATGAATATGTTAAAATAGAAGATTGTCACAAAAATATTATAATTTGAAGAAAAGCATATAGCTTTTCTGTAGAAATGAACTTGTGACAGATTTTGCATATCAGATTAAGGAGCTGTGATCTTATTCTGTTTTCATGTGAGTTTGTATTCACAGCTTTATTTTTGATTTCTACAAACTTAATTAAAATGTTATTATATGTCATGTGGTGCATTACATGTTGAAAGACAAAATGCAGTAGCACCAGGTCATGTGCCTTATAGATAATGTGCCTTTATACAATGCAAGATGAGCACATATCAAATCCATTGAGGTATCAATGATCATAAAAACTATTTTTTTTTCCAAAATTACATGACTCTTAAAATGACTGATAGACAAATATTTGTGACTCTAGGAAATAGTACGCAGTTTTAGGCTGCACTGTTAGAGGAAGCAAAGTTCTGAGTAAATAAGTAACATTGAGATAAAACAATCGACAATGTTAAAGCAAAACAAGTTTCAAAAATATGATTCAAATATCAAAGATCGAAAATCAAAATTAAAATAAAATATATGTGCAAGTATATAAATATATATTATCCTGTTTATAAACTGTTTTTCAAATATCTCTTATCATCTCCCTCAAAACAGAAAAGCTATGAAGCATTTGAATATTTCACACTCACAGAGTGCTTATGGTCATTTTATTTATAGTATAACTCAAATGGGGATTAAGATCATTTTCAAAGGCTTAAATCTTAAAACTTGCTTTTTTAGTAAACCATATACATCCAAGAAATCAGAAAAAAAAAAAGAATTCTCAACAATATACTGAAACTTTGGTCATAGTGCTATTATGGAGGGAGTGGATAAGGTAAAAAAAATGTACCCATTGTTATACTTTAATGTATAGTAAAACATTAAATATAGTTTAATAATATCAATAAGAACTTTCTGGGGGATTATTATGGGCCAACCTTTTATGCATTTTTTTTTCTATTTAACTCTTTCAGAATAGCCATAAGGAGACTTTAGTTTAGCAAAAATAAATAAAACGTGTATACATATAATCATAATACATTTTATCAATATTCTATGCATATTCAGAGAAAAGGAATATATTTTCTTGAATGATCATAAAAATGTCTTTTGAACTAGACTTTGAAGGACAGTTGGGTTTTTCATAAATCAATGAAAGAGATCAGAGGTGAAGGAAAATTTCAGGAGGCTTGTGACTTTGATATGAACAAAGTCAGAAAGTCAAAATATCTTGTGATGACTTGAGGTGCTTGGATAGAACTATTTGTCCTCAAGAATTTTAATATTTAGATAGATAAAAATATCTTTTATTTGTTTTTCTAATTTAGAAAGTTATTTTTTAGTACATTGGAACCAAATATTTGGTCAAATCATTATACACATAAAGAATCCAAATAATATTTCTCATACATACTTCAATGTACCTTTAGTATTTTTAGTTGGGAATTTTGATAACATAACTAGGGAGATTATATAGGTGATTCTTGTCTCATGATATTCTGTCTACATATAAATCAATTTCACAGCCTCAGGCACCTCTGCTATAAATTAGTTTACTTTCTTGTGCATTAAGTCATATTTTTAACTGACAGTCTTATGAGATTTGGAAACAAATAAAATATTTCGTACAGAGAAAATTAAAAAAATATGTTTTAGAAGTAAAAGTTTGATTCAGTTAACATAATAACATCATTACTGCTATATACAAATGTAGCTTTTAAGAAAAAGCTAGCGTTAGTGATTGCAACATTTCAAGTTTGTGAAAACAGTGGTTACTAAAAAAGCTAAACAAAACAAAAATGTCTATTTTTTTTTTGTCTTTTTGTCTTTTTTCCGTGTCCGGCAACGGATCGCAACCCTCAGTGTTGCCCCCGTACCGGACCGGGGACCAGCAACGGGATCGCAACCCTCGGTGTTGCTCCCACACCTCGCTCAGCCAGTGAGCGGGAACCAGTCTGTATGTGGGATCCGAACCCTCGGGCGGGAGCGCCGCCACACTTCCCAAGCGGCGCACTATCCAGTGCGCCACCGGGCCGGCCCCAAAAATGTCTATTTTGTAATAGTTTTATTATTAAACATAGAAAATATTTTTTTATGTTTTTTCTTAAATGCGTACAAATCAAATTAACAGTTTTTTATAATTCTTTTTTTTTTTTTTTCCTTTTTAGGTGACACAAACATCCACTATTCATGATGTTAAACAAAAATTTCACAAAGCATGTAAGTTTTATATAAAATTTTAAATTTGTATTTTTTTCAAATTTATCTATGAGAGTAAGTTTAATGTGATGAAAAGAGTGTCTGGTACCATGTATTTTACACAGAACTATTAAATAATATTATGCTTAATGCTTCTCTAATATAAAGAGGCTTGCATCTAACTCTATTTGATCCTTCAATCTACAACATATTTTTTTTTAGATTTTCAAAAAGTTGTTTTTTAGTTCATATTTGAACTTCCTTTTATTCTAGCAGGAAACTTTCTATATCTCATAGGCCTTAAGTGATACAAAGTATTTCTATATATTTAAGCAAAATATTAACCAAATTTTTACTCAGTGTATTTATACTGGTCAAATTTCTTCCACATAGACATTCTTTATATAATAAATCTAAGTTATATTGTTTAATTTTATTAATAGGTAATTTTACCTCATGAACATATTTCTTATTATGAATTACTTGGAAATATTTATATTTGGCATATTTAAATTAGATTTTTATTCCTGCACTTTTTAAATAAAGTTTACCTTAACTGTAAAACATTGAAAATTCCTCTAGTTACTGAGAAGCTATTTTTTATAGACTTTATATTTTAGAGCAGTTTTTGGTACACAGAAAGAATTAACAGAAAGAACAGAGATTTCCCATATACTCCATGTCCCCGCACATGCAGAGCCTCCCCCATTATAAACAATCCTCACCAGATTGGTACGTTTGTTGCAACTGATAAACCTACACACATTAACATATCATCATAACCTAAATTGAGTAGTTTGCATCAGGGCTCTCTAGTTAGTATTGCATATTCTATGTGTTCTGCTAGGTAGCATTTTTTTTTAATACTTTTGGATTTGGTTGAACAATGTTTCTTTTGTGAAAAAAAAAAATCTTGAAACTCACAATTTAATGTATTATACTACTTAATAATACTTGAGAATAAAATAGGTGGAACTATTTTACCATTTTATTTTAGGAAAAATATACAATATTAACTGAATGCTATCTGTACATATGATGTTATTGTAGACATAATGACTAATTCAGTGAAGGTAGATATGCCATTAGCCATCAAAGATAATATTGTGTGGAAGACTTAATATATACATCCAAAGAATAAAGAAATGAATTCCAAAGAGTTACGGATCTAAAATTCCTGAACATTTTGTGAAAATCTATTTAGAATTTTTAATAGAAAAATAAAGCATATATGGGATCCAATAGAATTGTTTGAAATATGCCAACCCAGTTTAAAAGTCTTGAGAAAGTTGACTTCTGATATTTACCATAAAGACATATAGGGTTTGGGTATGTTGAAAAGAACCAGAGGGCATTATAGTAGGGCAATTTGGGTATGTCGAAAAGAACCAGAGGGCATTATAGTAGGGCAAAGAGAATAAAACAAGAAAAGTGCATATATCTGTTGTAGATTAATTTTCTAAATTTTGGCATGATAGTTAAATTCACTGTATTTTTATGCCTGTATTTTCTAAAACATTGGAAATCTATTTCTAAAACCTGCGAAATTTATCTGTACAAGACTGGCCAAATGAGATTCTCTTTGTTAAGTTTTTTATATTCTATCTATGATTATAGAACCATTTCTTTCTTGGTTCTTGGATATTTTAATCACCTCTAAAAATGTCCTGACCCGTGGGATATTCAATGCAGACCCTGGAGGGGGGAGTGGGAATTGGATGGGACAAGAGACGTGAGAAATGGAGACAAGACAGTATTCTGATCAAGTCTCATTTATTAGCCAGAAGGTCACAGCTTATATAGCCAGCAGGAGGGAATAGGCAGATAAGGAAGTGAGCAGCAGATGGTTTACTGAGAAAACTGCAGGGTGGGTTGTTCCGGTAAAGGGAAAATTCCCCTGTTATCTATGGCAAGTTGCAAAGTTACCTACACCCATAGTGCACAGGAGGGGGAGGGACAGATGATAACAGCAAACAAGGCTCTGAGGCCTCGAGGCAATAGCCGGGCTCTATGGCTCTGGACAGGCAGGCTCTTAGGCAACAGCTGG
>NW_007745077.1:10173-15328 GCF_000696425.1 Galeopterus variegatus
CAGACAAAAAAAGAACTGTTATGGGAACACAAGGAAGTAGAAATCTTGATAAATGACTGACAATTTGCAAATGTAGCAAACCCAACATCAACCTCAAAACTATTATTAACTGAAGGGGAAATGAAACAAGTAGCATTATAAAACTGTAAAGGTTGTACCTGCAAAGGGAACGTTAATGAACACTGATGACCATCAGAATAATTAAAAGACAAAGCGGGAAAAGCAACAGGGACATGTTGTCCTACTATCAGACAGAGCCAACAATTTTGAGCAAGATCAGGATTGGTGGCATTAAGCAACTTATGAGTTGCAACATCAGAATTGGTGGCATTAAGCAACTTATGAGTTGCATAAAGAATGTTGTAGGTCTGAGGATCAGGCTCTAAATCACCCCTGTTCTTGGGCAGGGCCAGGGGGTGATAGGTAAGTTGAGGAAACAAAATGTCATGCATTTCTTGAATTTTTGTTTCCACTTTTAGAATTCTAGTTTGGTCTTGAGGGCCTCCTCCATCAGATATGTGAATGAGGGGAGTGGTGGACCAACAAACAGGTTGACCTACTGAACCTGTACAAGAGGCTTGGGCGTACTTATTCAAGGCAAGCCCGACAGCAGAAGGAGGACCTGCAAGATCCCCTCCAAAAGTCCCCACATAATTTTTAATCAGGGTGGCTGTGAAGTATGTTTGGTTTCCAGAAGGGCACAATTGGTATGAAGAATAACAAGTGCTATGCATAGATTCAGCAAACATGTTGCAAGGACATGGCTTAAGGCTCCCACCACTGATGGCTATGAACTTAGGTTTTTCAACACAACTATAAGTGGTAGATGATGAGGACAAATAAGCTGAATGGGTGTCACAATCTACAACAGATATGTATGATGTAAGAGGACTAGAAACGGTCCCACCCTTGCAATCACATGGTTTTCCATACTGTTTGTTCACCAATTGGCGAGCGAGTCCAGGATCTCCAAAGCCAGACTGGACCTTGGGCAGCTGACCAGACAAACCAACAATCAGGAAGAAAATGCTGGTTGCCATGACCTCTGTGGAAGAGAAAAGAAAAAGACATGCTCAGGGATCTAGCAAATCCCTGGCTGAGAGGTTATGATCAACTTGTTTAACCAGCCGTTCTGGCAGCCATCTGTCCAAGTTATGAGTGCGAGAAAAAACCCAGACTGAACCTCTACCCCAGATCAAAACTGGATCTGGGCCATTCCAGGAGTTATCTAGGGGGTCGAGTTTCAACTCGTCATGATTGGGACTCAGAATGCCAAAACCAGTCAGCTGCTGATTTGCCACTGACATCAAGATTTAAGAAATTAAGAATGAAAAGGGCATGACTTAGTAAATTCCTGGGGGAGCCTCTTGTGGGGTACCATTCCCCCTTTTTTTATTTTTTCAAGGCAAGTTTTTAGAGATAAGTGGGCTCTTTCGACAATTCCTTGGCCTTTATTAGCTACAAAATCCTTTACTGTTTGTCCACTGAGGGCTGCAGCCATGGCTAGACCTTGTTGATAAGACAAGCCAATGTCAGAGCAAAGACGAATATATACTTGAAGGTCAGTTTTATTTTTGCGGGGCCTAATGGCTGCCTGGCATGCAGGATTAGCATTTTCAAAAACCAATTGTATTATACAATCAAGATTGGCATCCGCATTGCCTAACAACCTATCTGCTGTTGTCATTAGCCAGTTAACAAAATCCAAAAAAGGCTCTTCAGGCCCTTGTTTTACTCCTGTAAGCAAAGCACTTGAATCCCCCTTAGCTGGGAGCCTTCTCCAAGCCTTTAAAGTGGCTGTTTGAATTTGGGAAAATAGACATGGGTCATAGTTTTTTTGTTCCTCGATACTAGAATAGTCACCAGAGCCAGTCAACATATCAAGACCCCAATCTTTATCAGCCTGAAGGTTTTTTCTAGCAACGTCTTTGCAGTTTTCAAAAAATTCAGACTTCCAGAGTAAGTGATCACCCCCTGAGAGTGTGGCTCTGACAAGGGTGTTCCAATTTATAGGAGTGAGCCAGCTTTCAGCCATAGATTCTAATATAGCAAGGGCATAAGGCGCTGTGGGCCCATATTGGGAAATGGTGCCTTTTAGCTCTTTGATAACATTAAATCCCAGCCTGTCATGTTTGCGGGTAATTCGTCCCACATTATCTACAGATTCAGATACTGGGAAGGCATCAAGTTGGTCAAAAAGACTTTTATCTACATGAATGGGAGCTCTTTCTGTGGGGAGTGGGCTAACTTGTTGTTTAATGGAGGGCAATAGCCAGTTGCTTTAGTTTGATGTGTTGTATTCTTACATTTAATTCTTGCAGTTTGGTTATTAAGACCTGGAGTTTTTCCTCTAAGAGAATTTGTTTTTCTAATTGTTGAACCCTTGACTCTAAATCTTTTAAAGGATCTGATACAGTCACCACCATGGGAGTGGAGGGCAAATTGTAAGGGGGAGGGTGCGACAAGGGCTGAGCCAAGAATGCATCATCCGGTGCATGGTATTCAGTGGCCTCTGTGTCCAGATCATCCCAATCAACTCCTGAGGGTTCAGGATTCTGTGCATCCTCATCATCCTGGAATTTTAATAGTGCATACTTTTTAGATCTCTTAGGTATGGCACTGGCTGCCTTGATTTCTTCACTCTCATCTTCTGGGGAGATTAGATCTATGTCCTCCCTAGGCAGTGGAGAGGGATTTCGGAGGTCAGTCTTGGAACTAGCTTTTAGTATTTTCTCAGTTTGGGCCACAGTTTCTGAAACTTCTGGGGATTTTTCGCTATCCTGAATCATGTCCCTGATTAAATTCCAATAGGAGAAGGCAGTAACGGGGACCTTTTCCAGCCCAAAAGTCTCATAGAAATCTTGTAAAGCGTCTCCAACCCAAGGCCACCTTTTATAATTAATAGTCCCTTCTTCTGGGAACCAAGGACAAAGATTCTTCACAAAATCAAAAAATCTTAATAGATCACTTGTTTTAACCTTTACTCTTTGCATCTTTAAAGCCTCTTGTAACTGTCTTATGTAGACGTCATGACAACTTAATTCTTGTCCCATTATCAGCGCGCTTACTCACCTTATCCTGATGTGGCAGGTTCCTGCGGCAGACGAAGGTTTTACTCTTTCATTTTCAGTGGTCGACCCTCCAATGCGCCGTCTTTCTCACAGTGTCCCCTGTATCCAGTGCCCCACGTTTAGATGCCAAAAATGTCCCAACCCACGGGATATTCAATGCAGACCCTGGAGGGGGGAGTGGGAATTGGATGGGACAAGAGACGTGAGAAATGGAGACCAGACAGTATTCTGATCAAGTCTCGTTTATTAGCCAGAAGGTCAAAGCTTATATAGCCAGCAGGAGGGAATCAGCAGATAAGGAAGTGAGCAGCAGATGGTTTACTGAGAAAACCTCAGCGCGGGTTGTTCCGGTAAATGGAAAATTCCCCTGTTATCTATTCCAAATTGCAAAGTTACCTACACCCATAGTGCACAGGAGGGGGAGGGATGGATGATAATAGCAAACAAGGCTCTGAGGCCTTGAGGCAATAGCCAGGGCTCTATGGCTCCGGACATAAAAATTGTTCAAGTTTAAAATATCTATAAGGCAGAATATTCCTATTCCTTCCTCCATGTTTGCTCACACCTTTTTGTACCAGTTGAAATCATCTTTTTATCTTTAAAAAAAACCGATTTAATTATCAAGACATATACCTTTTTTTTCTATGAGAATTTTTCTATTCCTGTCTATATGAAGGTACTTCAAAAAGTTAATGGAAAGATTCATATTATCTTTTAATCCTCTTTTCTACAAACTTGTTGAGTATTCTCACACTCCCATTTTTCTCTAAATTTAAAAATTATAGTTAACATCACGGTTGAGTGCTTGCTATCAAGTACTTTTATTTATGATATTTTGGCATGTCCTACTCTACCTATTGTGCATTAACATTTATAATACTAAATATAGTTAACTTTTATCACTCACTTGCCCTGTGCCATGAATCTCCTAAGATATTCCCATGAAGCAAAGTTTAAAATACTCATGACAGCCTTGTGATCATTTAGGTACAATTATAATTTTCATGTTACAGATGAAAGTCTTTAAAGAAAGATTTTATAACTTGCCCAAGGTCACATTGCTCATAAGGGGAAGGGCTGGAATTTAAACTCAGGCAATACGACTCCGTATCCTATGCTATAACCACTCTCCTCCATAGCCTCTATTTTACTGAATCATATTTTTCATTAATTTCTTCAGGCAGAATTCCAAACAATACTGTTTATTTTAACTGAGAAAGACTATCAATAGTCCCCATTTTCAAATAGAGAACTAAAAAGTTTTTTTAGAAACTGTGTAATGAATATAATTGTAAACCAATAGTTCACAATTGGTTACAATCACTAAAATCCCTATCTAAGGTCATATGGCAGTATAAGAAAAATTATTAAATTAAAAATAACAGTTAATACTAATAAAATGGAAGAATGAAAATTTGGCTTAAAAATGCTAATTGAATATTGTTTTAGTCGGTTTTGTGTTGCTATAACAGAATACCTGAGACCGGGTAATTTATAAAGGAAAGAGGTTTATTTGGCTTACGATTCTGGGACAGCTGCATTTGGCACAGGCCTCAGGCTGCTTCTACTCATGATAGAAAAGTGGCAGGCAGATGCAAGCAGATCACATGGTGAGAGGAAGAGTGAGAGAAAGAGAGAGAGAGAGAGAGAGAGAGAGAGAGAGAGAGAGAGAGAGAGAGAAGGTGCCAGGGGCCTTTAAATAATCAGCTCTCATGGGAACTAATAGAGAGAGAACTCACTCGCTACCCCTCCTCCCCCAGGGAGAGCATTAATCCATTCATGAGGGATCCGCCCCCATAAGTCAATCAGTTTCCAACACTGCCACATTGGAAATCAAATTTACACATGAGTATTGGAGGGGACAACACATCCAAACTCAATCAAATATTCTCTTGTGAGAACAATCTAAAAATTTGTATTAAATTAACTGAGGTAAAAAGGCAGTGAATTACGAGCAGGTGAAGTGTAATTTGTACATTTACTGTCATAAAAGAAGTTTCTGAAAGAAAAAGAAAAAAAAAAAAAAAAAACCATTTTGCCCATGACTTCTGTGTTACCTATGAGTTGACAACACCATAAAAAGT
>NW_007745078.1:0-842 GCF_000696425.1 Galeopterus variegatus
TCATATTTACATGATACTTCTGGATGAAACTGTTTGCAATGTTCAAAATTGAGGGCTTTTTCCCCCCTCCTTATTCTATCTTCTATTTACAAGTTTAGAAGTAATAAACTATTTCTAAAATTTTGGAATGCATAATTCACTTGCCAGTTGTGAAGCATAATCAATATGAAATTAATTTATGGATACCATGTGAAGTGAGATTACAGTTATTTTTTTCCTAATAAACAAAACATTGTTACAATACAATTTACTGATGTGTCTTTCTCTGTATGTTAATACTCAGTGCTATTTCTCTCACATCTTAGGCTTCCAAATCTGTGTGGATCTCTTTTTCTATTCACTTTTACTTTGGTCTACTAGGCCATCTTTACCTCAACACTCCATGTTTACATTACAAAATCCTTTATAAATTTTGATTATCTATTATGGTGAATCCTCCAAATCTTATATTCCTTCATAAGTTCTAGGCTATTCTTGACCTTTGCCCTTCCATGTAAATTTCAGCATTATCTTGTTTATTATCTTCAGAAATTTTTTTGGAATTATTGTTGGAACTGCATTCATTCATGGATTACTTGGGGGAGAAATAAAATTATTTTGATAGAAATCTCTAAACATACCCATGATCTATCTCTACATTCATTTAGGTAGTTTTTCTAACCTGGACCTCAACCAGTTTTCTTGGAACTTTCTAGAAGGCAGACTCTGTCTTTGAAAAACCAGTCTGTAATCAGTCTTAGACAAATTAACGCTTCCATCTTCACTGAATTTTAAAGTTGTTCTGTAAAGTTAACTTTTAATGTAATTCTGGTAAGTTCATAAAAGTGAACTTTTTTTTTTTT
>NW_007745078.1:6459-6762 GCF_000696425.1 Galeopterus variegatus
CAGAAAGATAGCCTTGCTGGGTAAAGTATTCTTGGGGGGCAATCTTTGTCTTTTAGTATTTTGAATAAATCATCCCATCTTTTCTGGCTTTTAGGGTTTGTGATCAAAAGTCTGATGTTAGTCTGATTGGGGTTCTCTAATAGGTGACTTGATGCTTCTCTGTTGCAGCTTTTAAGATTCTCTCTGCATCTTTGAGTTTTGCCAATTTGACTATAACATGTCTTGGAGAGGACCTTTATGGGCTGAATACGTTTTGGGATCTTTGAGCTTCCTGAATCTGAAGATCTGTGTCTTTCCCTATAC
>NW_007745078.1:8131-11630 GCF_000696425.1 Galeopterus variegatus
CAAGAAATAGGAAAACAATTTCTGAGGCTGGGGGTCCAAAGACCATCTGGTGGAGGCAAAACGGACCCAGGGGTCTCACACTGCAGGATGGTGGAAGCAGAGAGAGCTAGAAGTGAACTTTAATATGGTAGAAAGTGTTTACAAATTTTAAAAGCTCAATTTGTGTCCTAATATATGGGCAATTTGCACAAATATTTCATTTTGAAAAAAATATTTTCTCTGATGTTGGCATACAATTCTAAGTAAGTTCGTTTTGCCAACTATGCTAATTGTGGTATTGAAATTTTTCATATTTCTTTTCTTTTTTTAAATTTTTTGGCAGAGGATTGGTATGGGGATCTTGGTGCTATCAGTACTGCACTCTAATGAAGTGAGCTAACCAGCCAGCCTATATTTCTAATTTATTTCCCAACTAGTTTATCAATTACTGTGAGAACAGTTTTAAAATATCTCAGTAAGGTAATGTATTTTTCTATTACCTTTTTCATTTTGTCTGTCCATTTTTTGCCTTATATAATTTGAAGCCATAATTTTAGATAAAACTAAGTAGAGCATATTTAGAATTGAGCTTTTTTTCACTTTTATACTATCTTTTATTTATAATTTTTGAAGTTATAAAGTATTAATAGAATTCTTGGAATGTATATTTCACTTGCCAGATATGAAGCATAATGAACATCCTTAAGTTTTTCCTGAACAGTCTAAGGACCTTATGATCCTTTCCTGACATACATTCCATTTTCCATCATTTTATGCCTGTCTTATTTACTAATTCCTGTAATAAGGTAATTTGTTACTAATTTACACAATAAATGTTTGTTTATATTTTTCCCGGGTTAACATTTTCCATACGAGTCTTTCTGCTTATCAGACCTTCCTAATTGGCATTATATTTTTCTTGTTGCTAAACTACCTTTTGCAAACTTCCTTAGTATGATTCTAGATTTGAGATTCTCAAAATTTTGTGTTTTTTTAAATTTTTATTTTCTTTTTAAAATATCTTTATTTTGTTCTCATTCATGCCATGTAGGGAATATGCATCTGAATTAATATGAGAATGACTTACACTGCTGCAAATGGGGTAGGATCCAGAAATAGACAAGGCTGAAAACACTGAACTAAAAAAACCCCAAAAACCACTAAACTGAAAAAACACTGGGCTGAAGTACTAGAGGGGATGAGATAGGATGAATGAGTTGTAAAAACTAATATTAAATGGAGAGCAATAAAAGTCTTTCTGCAATTTGTCTTTGTTTCTCTCTCCAGCCTCTTTCTTGCTACACGTTTCTCTCTTGACTCTTTTCTCTAGCTACTTGGAACAAATTGAAGGCCCCAGAATGTGTCATGTGCTTTCCTTCTTTCACTTCTTCATAAGTACTGTTTCCTCTGACTATAATGGCTGTATTTGATTCTGTTCCTCCCCTTGATACTACCATTGTCTGGCCGAACCCTCTTGTTTTAAATCTCAACTTGGGAGGGAAAAAAATCCTTGGTGAAATCATCTCTTCATTTTCTTTTGAACTCTGCTTACACTCTGTGTTTATCTGTACACTGGTCACTCTGTTGAAATCAATTATTACTTTCCTATTTCTACTTAGTCTATAAGGTTTTTAAGGGCGGGAGGTGCACTGTGACTTTTGTCTTATCTCTGTGTAATTTTCCCAGTGCCTGTCCCATATTAGGTACTCAATCAACGTTTGTTGAATAAGTGAGTGAGTCAATGAATAGATGGAAGAAGGAAGGAAGGAGTAAGGGAGGGAGGGAGGGAGGGAAGGAAGGAAGGAAGAAAGGAAAGAAAGAAAGATAAACGGGTGGGGTGGGGTGAGGGGTCCTTTACCTTGTGAACCTGGAAAGAACTTGGTGAGTTGAAGTGTAAATGTAGCCATTCGCATAATCCTTGATGATTTGAAAGAATGCATGCAGCTTTCTGTAATATATAATTTATTGACAGGGACTACAGTAAGCACCAGGGAAGTATAGCATAGTCAACACATTTTTAAAAAATATATTATGTAGTGTTATAAGATAGTTATAACCTCAATTTGCTAATTATGTTGAAATTTGTCATCTATAAAACTATGACCATTAATAAAAAGGTTCAAAGAGGGAAAACATATTTACTAAGCCTACGATCTTTTTTATTTCTTTGATTATCTCTAAAGTGGCAAGTCTGTTCCTCCTTAATTTGATATCATAACAAAATATTATTTGTGAAGAGAATTGTGAATGTATTTATAAGGTTAGTAATATTTTTCAATTATAGAAATCATTTGAGGACTATCATACTTTCTAGGGAAGATAGGGACAGGATGAAGTTCGGATATATTAATTTTTTTCTGCATTGTGCTCATTATAAAAATCTTTAAGCTAGATTTCCAAAGGGTGCATGCTAAGCACTCAATTAAAAGCAATGATGTGCATTATTGCTATGCATTATTTTTTGGTATGCAATTGAAACTTCTAGTTCAAGAGAAAAATAAAAGATTTGTGCTGCCTAATTGCACATACAATTTAACTGATTTTTTAAAATTTCAAGGCATATTGTCCTTCCAATTTAGTCTTTACCTCATTTACATATACTTTTCTCTAATATGTGTTGTCCTTGGATCTATGAAAACACAGTTTTCCCTTTTCATTTTTATAAACAGTGGCTTGTGTGAACCAGAAAACATCTTGAAATTGGTTAAGTACGCTAAAATAATGTCAAGATCAAGTTCTTTTTAAATGTAAAAGTAAAGGTTTTCTATAAATCCATTTTCCAAGTTTATTTTTTTGTCTACTCCCATAGTTCAGAAATTAAAAGAAAAAAATTATTATCTGAAACCTGTAGTTTCTTGTGATATAAACAACCAGGCTTCTACATTTTATTTTATCATATGACATAATAAAAATGACTTTTAAAGATTTAGAAATATTTGTGATTTTTATATTTTATTGAACAAAGACAATGGCACACAAAATTATTTTTTGTAACTCAATTTCCAAATAAAGGTTGTAAATAAGTGGATTTCCTTTGTACGTAAGCCCGTGTTTTCATAATTTCTGATTTTTTTTTAGTAGAATGTTTATTTTTATTGCTAACATTGATTTATTTACTTTATAGTATGAATCTAAACACCATAAAACATCCATCCATTTATGCCTTCTGATTCATATTTTTGCCTCAAAGTCTTTCAAACTAAGCTATTTACTAATTAAAAGTAGATGAAATGATAATTATTATTAATACTAATTTACCAAATAGGAAACCAGCCTAGAGAGGCCAAGTGATTTTATTAGAGACACAAAGCTGTTAAGTGGGAGAGCCAAACTACATACAATTTACTGGACTATGAAAACAATATTGTTTCATTATATAATATTTATGTGTTGTACAGGTAAAATATGTTAACATATATAAGTACATATTGCTAATTTTCTCACCATAGAATTATCATCTCTTTTTATGTGTATGTGTATGTGTGTGTGTGTGTATATATATATATATGTAAAAAATATA
>NW_007745078.1:12299-13158 GCF_000696425.1 Galeopterus variegatus
CCACGGGCTCGGCCCTTTATGTGTATATTTAATTATGTGCCATATATAAAATATTAAATGACATCTGTGAAATAGGTTTTTATTATCATTTCTCTTATTTTAAAAGAAGTGCTTAATGTTATATAAGTGTTGATTTCAAATACATGCTAATTATCATGTTCAAGATTTTAAAAATATACTCAGGTTATAAAAGCTTTTTATTAGGAATGGATGTTGGCTTATACAAAATGCTTCATGGGCATTTGTGAAGATTATTTTAAAGCCTTTCTCATTTCACCTATTGAAATCATGTATTATATTAATATTAAACCATTTTTTAATTCATCGGATGAACTCTGCTTGGTTATGGTTTATTGTTCTTCTAATTTACTGCTGAGTTTGATTTGCAAGTACTTTATTTAAGATTTTGCATTCATATTCATAAGTGAGTCTGTAGTCCAGTGTTCTCAATTTGTGCTATATTTGATAGATTTTCTTATCCGGATTTTGCTAGCTTTATAAAATGAATTTTGAAGCTTTTCTTCTTCTCTTATTACCTGGAGAATATATAATTAAATAACTTTTTCTTGAAACTTTGATAGAACACCTTGGGGAAAATATAACTGGCTTTATTTTTTTCCTTATTGTTCAAAGTATTATTTTATTTGTCATGGGCAACTGTTTTATTTTATCACATGATTGTCTTATCAGGGTATATGTTTCTTCTTGAGATTAACTGGTAATTTTTTAATGGCCTAGGAAATAATCCAAGTGGATTAAGATTTTTAAAGATATTACTATAGTATGATACAGGATGCTCTCATATGTTGGTTCCTCGCCACCGGGGACCAACAACACAGGGCGGGAAGGGACCCCGGAC
>NW_007745078.1:15049-15326 GCF_000696425.1 Galeopterus variegatus
CCTTTTGCAAACTTCCTTAGTATGATTCTAGATTTGAGATTCTCAAAATTTTGTGTTTTTTTAAATTTTTATTTTCTTTTTAAAATATCTTTATTTTGTTTTCATTCATGCCATGTAGGGAATATGCATCTGAATTAATATGAGAATGACTTACACTGCTGCAAATGGGGTAGGATCCACAAATAGACAAGGCTGAAAACACTGAACTAAAAAAACCCCCAAAAACCACTAAACTGAAAAAACACTGGGCTGAAGTACTAGAGGGGATGAGATAGGA
>NW_007745079.1:0-361 GCF_000696425.1 Galeopterus variegatus
CCAAAGCCTCGAACCTGCTGCCGCTTGTTTGCCGCTTGTTTGTCGATGTAGGATCATTGTTGAAAGAATTATTCACCTTTTGTTGCTCTTGGAAATGCAAACAATACTCTGGCATCACAGCACACGGCTCACAGGATCGCGCTGTCTCCTGGCACGGCCGCTCAGACCCATCGCCATCTTTCCTTGGAAACCGGCTGATTAGTTTCAAACAGGAAATTTACCAATAGTATGTTGGGGCGCCCGGGTCTGGAGGACCCTGATATTCGGGTGAGGAGGAGCCACCGCCGTCCCCGCCGCTGCTGCCGCCGCCGGGTGAGGAGGCGGTACCGCTGCTGCTGCTGCTGCTGCTGCCGCCGCTGCC
>NW_007745079.1:1186-10465 GCF_000696425.1 Galeopterus variegatus
TGGGGGAGGGGGGGCCCCCGCTCCCTCCGCCGCTGCCGCCGCCGCTGCTGCCGCCGCCGGGTGAGGAGGCGGTACCGCTGCTGCTGCTGCTGCTGCTGCCGCCGCTCCGGTGCCGGGTCCGGTTCCTGCTGTAGCCGCTGAGCCTTTCACGACAATATCCTCATGGGCCGGCGGCGGGGGGTCTTTATCCCCCTCCCCGGGGGAAGCGGCGCCCTTCTCGGGAGCGGGGCTCAGGCGATGCCGGCGGATTTTCTTCACTCAACAAGCAGAGCATCCAACATGGCGCTGCTTCCGCCCATTAGTAGGATTTTTATATGCTAATAGTGATCTATCTAAAAAAAGACATCAAGAAAACAATTTGTTTTATAATAATTACAAAACAAAAAAAGTATACATAGGAATAAACTTGGAAGTTTATTGACCAAGGAGTTGGAAGATCTCTACAATGAAAACTACAAAACTTTGAAGAAAGAAATTAAAGAGGACACAAATAAGTGGAAAGATATCCAGTCTTCATAGAGTGGAAGAAATAATATTGTTAAAATGGTCATTCTACCCAAAGTGATCTATCAAAGGTTTAATGCAATTCTTATCAAAATACCAATGACATTTTTCACATAAATAGGAAAAAATAATCCTAAAATTCATATGGAACCAAAAAAGACCCTGAAGAGTCAAAGCAATCCTGAGAAAAATGAACAAACCTGGTGGTATCACACTACTTGACTTCTGATTATACTACAAAGATATAGTAAATAAAAGTTCACGGTACTGGCATAATAACAGACACATAGGCCAATGAGGCAGAATAGAGAGCCTAGAAATAAACTCACATACGTACAGCCAACTGATATTTGACAAAGTTGCCAAGAATACATACTGGCGAAAAGACAGTTTTTTTCAATAAGTGGTGCTGGGAAAAGTGGATATCTACATGCAGAAGAATGAGACTAGAACCCTACCTCTCACCATATAACAAAAATCAACTCAAAATAGATTAAAGGTTTATATATAAAATGCAAAACTATGAAACTATGAGAAAAAAATATAGGTGAAACAATGCACAACATGGGGCTGGGTAAGGATTTTTAAAATAAAACTTCAAAAGCACAAGCAATAAAAGCAAAAATAGGCAAATGGGATTATATCAAACTAAAAAGCTTTTTCACATCAAAGGAAACTATTAATAGAGTGAAGAGACAACCTGCAGCATGGGAGAAGATATTTGCAAACTATATAGCTGACAAGGGGTGGACATTGAGAATATAAGAAACTAAACAACTTGAAATAAAAAAAAACACAAATAACCAAATTGACAAATAGGATCTTAATAGACTTTCTCAAGAGAAGACACAAATGGCCTACAGGAATATGAAAAAATGCTCAGCATTACTAATCATCAGGGAAATTCAAATCAGAACAATAATGAGATATAATGAGATACTACCTCACTCTAATTAGAATGGTTATTATCAAAGAGACAAAAGAAGGGGATGGCTGGTTAGGTCACTTGGGAGACCATGGTGCTGGTGACACCAAGGTCAAGGGTTTGGATCCCACGTGTCAAAAAACAAACAAACAAACAAAAAAAAAACTAAAAAGACAAAAGGAAGCAAGTGTTGATGAGGATGTGGAGAAAGGGGAACACTTGCCCTCTGTTGGTGGGAATGTAAACTGGAACAGCCATTATGGAAAACAGTATGGAGGTTCCTCAAAAAAAATGAAAGAAAAACTACCATGTGATCCAGCAATCCCACTAGTGTGTATATACTCGAAGGAAACGAAGTCAGTATGTTGAAGAGATATCTGCACTCCCATGTTTACTGTATCACAATTTATAATAGGCAAGATACAGAATCAACCAAAGTATCCAACAATGGATGAATGGTATAATGCAGGAGCCCCAAATCTGAGAGGGCACTCTGTACTGTTTAACTATTCTGAAGAAATCACCCGGTGGTCCAGCAAGTAGAGGTATTGGTTTATTAGACTTTCGAGAGGCACTGATGGCAGCCAGTAGAAGTCCATGCCACCATGGAGCACATCCAGCCATTCTATAGTTAACAGATAAAGTAGGAATGTAAATCATTTTCGGGCTCATATGCAGATCCATAAACAGCTCACATAACTCATGGGACACCCGAGATATGGTCGTGTAGATATGTTAATCTACTTGCTAATCTCCTGTCCTGGCATCAGAGTGCTTGCTTAGGTACTTAGTGTCCTGCTTTGTCCAGCATTCTGTTTATCTCAAGGGGATGTGCCTTTCCTTGGGGAACTGCCTTTGCCAGGGGCAGCCCCTTCAGGGAGAATGGAGGGGAACTCTGGGGGAGGGGATAAGGCTATATCCAACATCTACCCTACAAATGGATTAAAGAAATGTGGGATATGTATCCAATGAAATACTATTCAGCCTTAAAAAAAGAATGAAATCCTGTCATTTGTGGCAACATGAAGAGACTCAGAAGATACTATGTTAAGTGGAGTAAGCCAGACATAGAAAGACAAATATCTCATGATCTCTTTCACAGTGGAATCTCAAAGAAAAAAAAAAAAAAGTTGATATTCTAGAGGCAGAGAGTAGAACAGTGATTTACCAAAGATCATGGAGGGGAGGGAGAAGGGGAAAGAGGAAGAGGCTGGCCAACGGGTACAAAATTACAATTAAATAAGAGAGATAAGTTCTGGTGTTCTATTGCACAGAAGGGTGACTACGGTTAACAGTTCAGTTTTGTATATTATGTAATAGCTAGAGAAGAGGTTTTTTAATATTTTTGCCATAAAGAAATGATAAATGCACGAGGTGAATGGTACATTAACTTTCCTGACCTGATCGTTATACAACATATATATGTATCAAAATATCAGATTGTACCCTCTAAGTATGTACAATTAAAATGTGCCAATTAAAATAAATTAGTTAAAACAAAAAAAGTGCATTTACATATCTTTATCAAACAATAAAGCAAATGTGGTGCATTGTAAATATTAGGGAACTTTGTAAAGACTGCGTGGTCATCAATCCAAAATGGTTCACTAAGATACCCAAAGCACCACACAATGTTTTAAATTTGCAAAGGAAACACGGAGAAACGGTCTTTTGGAACTGCGTGCACTACTAATTTGAGATCCTTCTCTGCTTCAAAATTAATTTATGTTACATTCCTTTGATCCTATTATATCTTTAATAATTCAGATTTTCTGTGGTTGCCATGATTTACAACACTAAAAACAAAAGCAAAATGTCAAAAATCTGTATGGACCAGAAGATGAGGTTGGTGGTGTCTAATCTGTTTTCAAGATTTGAGAAATTATGTGGTGCCTACAAACATGCACGTATCATCAGTAACTGTGGGTCTCTAAGATGGAAATAAATATTTTATCAATTTATGTAATTTATTTCTTAAATTACTAGTGTTTTAGACTATACATACTTATGAGTATTTGGACTTAAGTACTTTAGAAAGTCACTTTATAACATCCCTGTTACATATTTTTTTTTTGGATTGGGGTGAGATGAAAAAATACTGAGGTCAAGGGCGTTGGGAAACTGGAGTTGCGACATCACTTGTATACGGGGAGTTTTTGTACTAATTTTCTTTACATCTACTTTGTTTTTTAAATAAAACATTTGTTAAGGGAAATGTATTAGCTGAAATTTTAAAGAACTAGATTATGTATGATTCTAATTCCATTTTGCTATGACTTTTTATAATACATGGATATTGACTTTTAAAAAATGGGCTTTGTTTTATTTCTGTTTTTTGTTTTACCTTTTAGAGGAGCAGTTTTCTGTTCACAGAAAAATTGAGCAGAAAACAGAGAGAGTTATTTTGTAAATTATGTTTCCCAGAATGTCATAGAGTTGGACTCACACAGTATGTGGCCTTTTCAGATTGGCTTCTTTCACTTAGCAATGTGCTTGCAAGGTTCCTTCGTGTTTTTTCATGGCTTGATAGCTCATTTCTTTTTAGTGGTGGATAATATTCATTGTCTATATATACCACTGTTTATTTATCTATTTACCTACCAGAGGACATCTTGTTTGCTCCCAAATTTTCACAATTATGAATCAAGATGCTATAAATGTCCAGGTTCAGCTTTTTGTGTAGACATAAGTTTTTAACTCATTTGAGTAAATACTAAAGAGCACAATTACTGGATTACATGGTATGAGTATGTTTAGTCTTTTAAGAGACTGACAAATTGTTTTCCAAAGTAGTTTACTATTTTTATCACCAGCAGCACTAATGAGAGTTTCTGTTGCTCCACATCCTCACCAGGATTAGGTGTTAGCGTTTGAATTTTTGGCCATTCTCACAAGTGCATAGTGGTATCTCACTGTTATATTAATTTGTAATTTCCTAATGACGTATGATGTGGAGCATTGTTTCATATGATTATTTGCCAACTATATATCTTGTTTGATGAGATGTATGTTCAGATATTTTGCCCATTCTTTAATGAAGTTTTTCATTTTCTTGTTGTTGAGTTTTAAGAGTTCTTTGTATACTTTCGATAGTAGCCATTTATAAAATATGTATTTCACAAATATTTTCTCCAAGTGTAGGACTTGTATTCTCATTATTTTCACATTGTCTTTCCAAGAGCAGAACTTTAATTTTAATGAGGTCTACCTTATCACTTGTTTCTTTCATGATTCACGTTTTGTATTGTATTTTAAAAGTCATCACTGAACCAAAGATTATCTAGGTTTTCTCCTTTGATATCTTGTAGGAGTCTTATAGTTTTGCATTTTATATTTACATCTATGATCCATTTTGAGTTAATTTTTGTGACGGGCCTGTGATGGGCTAGATGTCCAGTTTTAGCATAATTTGTTGAAAAAACTCTCTCTTCTCCATTGAATTACCATTGCTGCTTTGTCAAAGATCAGTTGTCTATATCTATGTAGGTCTGTTGTTGAACTCTCTATTCTGTTCCAGTGATGTATTTATCTACCTCTTTCAACATTACAACACTGTTTTGATTACTGTAGCTTTATAGTAAGTCTAAAAATTGGGTACTATCAGGTTTGTTTGTTTTTTTTCTTCTTTTATATAAATATTGTGTTGGTTTTTCTGGGTCTTTTTCCATTCCATATAAACTTTAGTATTAGTTTATCATTATTCACAAAATAACATGCTGGGATTTTGATTGAGATTGCATTGGCTCTAAAGATAAAGCTAGGAAAAACCGATATCTTGACAATATTGAGACTTCCTATCCATGAACATAAAATAACTCTATTTATTCAGTTCTTCTTTTATTTATTTTATAAAAGTTTTGTAATTTTTACTAATGTAGATGTTGTACATATTTTGTTAGCTTTATACCTATGTATTTTATATTTTGGTGAGCTATTGTAAATAATATTGTCTTTTTAATTTCAGATTCTACTTATTTATTATTGGTACATAGGCAAGTGTTGGTTTTCTTATATTAAGCTTGAGACCTTGCTGTGATTCCTTATTAGTTCCAGGATATTTGTTGTAGATGGATTCATTTGGATTTTCCACATAGACAATCACGTCATTGCAAACAACGTTTTATTTCTTCCTTCTCAATCTGTGTACTTTTTATTTCCTTTTATTGTCTTATTGCATTAGTTGAAACTTCCAGTACAATATTGAAAAGGAGTGTTGAGAGGGGGCATCCTTGCCTTGTTTCTGATAGCAAGTAATTTTTAAAATAAAGTGTTTTCACTTCCTTCTTTTAGTGTGGTGAATTACATTGATTGATTTTCAAGTGCTCAACCTGTAACATACCTGAATGTATGTGTATAAATACACACAAATCAGAACACAGAAGATATTTAAGAGGCGAATGTTATGAAATAAGGTTCCACTTATAATTAATTTACTGTCCTAAGCTGTAAGCTCAGAATTTAGATATTTATGCATTTGCACTTTAGTAAAAACTATATCTTACAAACTCAATTCATCTTAATGTGAAGAGTTACCAAGTCTCAGTTCCAGTTTAGCAGATATGTCAGCCAGTTCTTAATGAGATTACATGAATATTGGCTGGTCTTAACAGATGAACTTGGACTTCCATTGCTAAAAGGCTAAAGATTCCAGATGGCTGGAGTTTTTAAAGTTTAGGTTTTTGGGCTTGAAGTTGGAACATCACATATTGGCAAACTAGCAGGATAGCATGTAATATTGCTCAACCATCAAACAAAACAAAAATATTTTGAGATTGTTTTTTGCTTCAATTAATTCTCTAATAGTTTCAAGTTTCAATATGATTGCTTGGCAGTAGAAAGCAATATATATTGTTCATTTTTATGAAAGAGGCTTGAAGTTGGAACATCACATATTGGCAAACTAGCAGGATAGCATGTAATATTGCTCAACCATCAAACAAAACAAAAATATTTTGAGATCGTTTTTTGCTTCAATTAATTCTCTAATAGTCTCAAGTTTCAATATGATTGCTTGGCAGTAGAAAGCAATATATATTGTTCATTTTTATGAAAGAGGAGACAGGGGAGAAAGATTCCTGTCATCACTTCAATCCCTCTTTTCACTGTAACTGAAGTCTAATTTACAAAAAACTAAAATATGTGCTCTGTGTGCCCATGATAATCTACTTCATCAAGATTTTTTTTTTTTTTTAAGGAACCTGGACATATTATTTTGAGGAAAGTCCTAGGAACATTCACTGACTTCCCCATTTCCTTGATTATACAGTAGGAATTTGAAATAAAATACATTACAGATTTTGGTTGTATAAAGGAGGAATTGTTATTTACAAACATCATTTTACTAGATTACAACTATAAGAAAGTCACTAATATTGGAGGAACAATAAAATGCCATCCTTGCTACTGGTAACATTAGATCCTGTGTTCTGTCTGTCCTTTGTGTCCGGTGGTCACTCTGCTGATAGCAGGTGCTCCACATGTATATTTTTTGGACCTAGAGAACACAGAAACTTTAATCTAATACTAAGGTTAACAAAGCCTCTACTAATTTCAGACTATTCATGCAATGGATGTAATTAAATAAAACTTGCACTGAATATTCAAGGTAGACAAAAGTCTATTTTATTGGCCACTTATGGGTTTTTTATGGCTTTGGCATAAATTACAAGAATAACATTTTCAAGTGTGGGGTGACCTAGATCTCAGCACTTCATTTAAATTGCTAAATGTGACACACACACACACACACAGACACACACACACACACAGAAAATAACAGATTATTGTAAAAGATGGTAGAAATTGTGTACATGTCAAATGTTTCTCAATAAAAATTGAATCATATTGCATTCTTAACAGCACTGTATAGAAATGCCAGTGTCTTAAAAATTTGCATATTACTTGACACAAATTTCACTTGTAGGAATTTAATCCTAGAGAAATGAACACAAATGCTTTGTCTTAGGATGTTCACTGCAGTGTTTTATACATATGTATTAAAAAATTGGAATTAACCTTACTGTCCAAATATATAGCATTATTTATTTATTTTTTCCAAGTGGTAGATCTTTTTTTTTTTTTTTTNTATCACAGCACACAGCTCTCAGGATCACGCTGTTTCCTGACGCGGGTGCTCCAGACCCGTCACCATTTTTTCTCCAGCACCAGGGGGCAGGGCTTCCAGAATGGTGGAATGAAGAGATCAGTAAATCCTTCCGTCAAAGGCAATGATAAAACTTTCTAAGACCAGTGTGAGTCTATGACATTTTAGCTCTCTATATAGCATTATTTAAATAAATTCCAAGACCTCAGTACAATCTAGTATTATGCAACATAATCTAATTAAAATAATATTTCCAGAGGCTTTTTCCTCTACTTAATTCTGTATTCAATTGATGCAGTACCTGGAAAATAGAGAACAGTCAGCCAATACTACCTGAATTAATATAAAGTAAAAATATTTCCCATTTGTGTTTTCATTATGTCTTTTTTTGCACAATACGCAATTTTCTCTGTGTAAACTCTGAATTATGAAGACAGAATCTATATAATAGAAAAAAAATGACTAATTTTTCTGTAGCAAATAATTACAATTTAAAGCTAAATGGTATGAAGGCACAATTTATTGCAGATTGCTGGCAAGCACAGGTCTAGAACCCATTTATAACAAGGTGATTTTAGGAAAGTAGTCCTTNAAATGACTAATTTTTCTGTAGCAAATAATTACAATTTAAAGCTAAATGGTATGAAGGCACAATTTATTGCAGATTGCTGGCAAGCACAGGTCTAGAACCCATTTATAACAAGGTGATTTTAGGAAAGTAGTCCTTCTTTTCAACTTCAAAATTGAAGCAAAGGGTTCTTTCAACTGTAACAAAATTATATACCATCAAAATCAGAAGCTATAAATATGGTAACAATGGTCTAATCCCTCTTGGCACTGAGCTGATGAAAATAGTCTGTTTCATCTTTAATTCGTTGAGTATTCCTGTGCCCCTGTTTTTCTTTTCCAATTGAGGGGGAGAAGATAATTCCTATTTTGCACATCTTTATTAACCAAGCAAAACTGGAGAACAGATGTGATATTCTTTAGCTGTTAGGGGGATAGACAGAAGGAGAGCCATAATTTTTAAGCTTGTCACTTTAAATGATGCCCATGAGATATATCATCAGAGACAGAGCCATTGAGAAACAGAATTCAAATGGCAACAGTATATTTTAAAGGAAGAGTAAATAAGTTGGACTTCTTTGCTGATGTGCATTCATTATATAATAATGTTCATCCACATTGCTGTTGGATGTTGACTAGAAGCCAAAATAATCATCCTTGCTACAAGTTCTTTAGATTCTCTGTTCCAATGTGGGGTGCAATAGAAACATATTTTAGTTGAAATAAAACATCCCGTTAGACATTTTTAAACAAGTAGTGTTAGTCAAATATGGAACTAGAGTTTGGAGGATTGGAAATAATAGGCCTCCAGAGTACATTTATGTATTTTGTATACTGACTCTTTAGTTATGATATTTTGCTTTGTTTTATCATAATAATTTCAAACTAATTGCCACATAGCAACCTCAGTCTTTAATACTTTAACTTTCAATGATTGAACCATTCGATTTTGTGATAGCAACTAGAAAAATTGTTATTATTTTCAATAAATATAATTAAGTTAATAAAACTATAGAAATCAAATAATTCACTTCAGTTTATTACTGAACGTAGCATATATTTTATATACTATGGAGAACAAAAATAAAATAATATATTAAACAAAAGGTTTCTACTTTCATGGAATTTGGAATATTTTGTTTAAGCAAACTTGTTAAACTCCTCATTGTAAATCCCTGCC
>NW_007745079.1:11586-15326 GCF_000696425.1 Galeopterus variegatus
AAAACATTTGATGATTTATTATAAATATTTTTATAATTCAAAACCAAAAGTGTGGTCCCAAACATTTCTACTACCTTTCTTTTTATTATTTCTAATTATATTTCTAAAATGTCTAATTAGCTGTGTCATTATTTGCTTTTACTTTTTAATTCCAAAACCACTACTAGTAGAAATAATTATCAGTGTAACATAAAAGTACCATTACCTGACTCACACAATGCTGGAGTCCAGGGTTTTAATGTGAATAAGATACTTTCATGTTTTTAACCTAGGAATTTTTAACCTAGTTATTATGCCTGGAGGGAGAAGTTACATTTTATGGGAATTCTAAAGTTGACCTTGACTTTATAATACTTCTGCAAATATAATCTCACACTCAGATTTGAACAGCCAGGTTAATGATTTCTTGACATCCTTTCATCTCCTATATAAAACATTCCCAAGGATTTCATCTCCTCTCTAGAATAGTGATAGTTTTAATGAATTTAAACTTAGTAAGACATGTTCTTTACTTTTTTCTGGGAACTAAGATAAAAGTGAATTTTTTTACTTGGAAGCAGGAGTCAAATCTAATAGGTTTTCTGACATCAGCAAATCACAATGACAATAGCAAAAACAGCAACAAATATGCTAAGTTTTTTCTATGTGGTAGGCATATTTGTTTTCAATTCATAATTTGTCTTGAAATTTTGGGAACAATATATAACTAGCAAATATATTTTGAAAGTATTTATGCATTATTCCACAAATGTATATGATGGAAAGATTTAAAAAGTAAAATTTATTTCCCATTTAGAATATGTGTAAGCTTATTTCACTGCCAAGCATGGTTTATTTGTCAAATATCAGATTTTCTTGAAGTGAGGGAGCTGTAGGGCACTTTAAAAAGAAGGCAGTGGTTTTGATTTGCATTTCCTGAATGCTGAGTGATAAACGAACAGATAAGAAGTTGTTGGAAAGGAGGGGGAGAGGGAGGTGGGAGGGAGGTTTTGTTGAAGGGCCACAATAATCAACCACATTGTATATTGACAAAATAAAATAAAATTTACAAAAAAAGAAGGCAGTGCTTATTTGAAGAGGAGAAACTAAATTCAAGACCCCTCCCATGAATGCTGTTCAAGGAGAGAAATACTATAATCATGAAGTCACCATAGAAACAGAAAAGAAGGGCAGACACTGGAAAATATTGATCCCTGTTTTGATCTAGCTATTTTCTACCGGAGCGACTCTATGGTGGCTAATCCAATCCAGCATTAGCAGAACTTTTTATTTAATTATGCTTAATGTGTGCTTATAGTAATGATAGCAGTAATGATAGCTAACATTTGAGTATTACGATTTAGCTCACATTTGCATGAATTAGGTCATTTAACACTCATAAGAACCCTAAACTCCATGAAATAGAAAATGATATTTTCCTCATTTGCATAAGAATATATATATATATTTAACAATTGAAGTAATCTCTCTGCTTTCCAAGCTAGTACTCAAATTATTTCAACTTTACAGCATTAATAACTTTATAAAATTTTCTATTATTAGCTTACCCTTTTTTGAATTTCTCTCCCTTGCTCACATATCCACACAATTAGTGAATTAATTCCCAGGTTATTTTCATTCTTTTTCTCAATCTCTCTCTCTTTCTCCCTCTCTCTCTATTCCCTACATTTATTACATACGCATCCCAATGTCCATTTTTTCCTTTGTCAGTTTAAATTTAATTTTAAATAGAAAAATACAAACACTGTATAAGATACAAAAGATTCAAGAGATGTGCAATGAAAAGGAAGTCTCCATCTTATACATAACTTTCAGTCACATTTACCCTTCTCAGAGACTCCCACTGTTGCAGATTCTATTTCAAACTCTGAAATGTAGTTATTAAGTGGGGCAAAAGAAACTGTTTGGCTTAGAGTTTATAGTAGTAATTAATGAGACAAAATTTGAAACTAGTCTAAGGTCAGACAGAGAGGAAGTGAAAGACCCATTATTTGAAACAAAGTCTTTCTGAACTTGTACAGTTATTTCCAACTGGCCTGATTCTATTACAGCTACTGAACTACCCCCCCCCAGAAGAAAAGCCTCAATTAAAAACATATTCGCACAAAATTATTCTAAAATGAAATGTTTGTTTCATTAATCATTCAATATCTAGTGTACCAGGATCAAGTTCTTAATACTATAAATAGTGCTCTATTTAAAATTCAAAAGCACAGGAGCACATTCTGCACCTTCTGACTATCTGTTTTCAAAAATTGTAATGTGGCTTAAAATTTTTCAAAACATATTTCATTTATCAACATGTCAGGTGTATTTATATTTATTCTATGCAGTAAATCCAGCTATATTACTGAAAATTAGAAAATTCTGACAAAAACGAGAAGGGAAAGATTCATCAAAATTTATCCACCAAGATACAACCATTGTGAATATTTTGATATTTTGTATTATTTATATTTACATATTTTATTATTGACATACATGTCTTGCTTATATATATAGGCAAATAATTAGAATATTGTGTGGTTTTAAAAACTTTGTACTCTGTACTTATTCACATGTCAATTTATTTAAAAAATATTTTGCATTAACTAATTACAGATTATCATATTTATTTTGATGACTACATAATCCATTGTGTAAGTTATATATCAATATAAACACCTAAATTCATAAATTAGTTTGAACCGGAATTTTCCTTTTGTACAGTGTCTTTTTCTGGTCTTGTGTTCAAAGATACATTAACTTCACATGAAAAATTGAATAATGTTTTCTGTTTATTTCCTTAAAGAATTTGTATGAAATTTTCATATTTTTTCCTAAGTATTTATATACATTTTTCTATAAAAATATTTTGAGTCTTCTGATGCTAGGCGAAATGGAGTAAACTCACTACACTCTATTCCTCCTTCTCATCAAAATTAAAATCTCTGGGCAAAACACAAAAAGTAAATACCTGAGAACTATAAATCAGGCAGGTTTAGGAAGGAAGACAGAATATGCAGAAGAAACACATACAGGGAATGTTTCCCAGTTATTTTTTTATGCATTAATCTCAAAGTTTTGACCAGAGGTTGAGAAACAGGCACTGTGCTATTAGAATCAGGGGCATCAAAAATTCCGGGAGAATTTTCTATCCTTCTGGCCAGAGGACCAGGAAAATGGGCTCTTGAAGGGTAGAGAAGACAAAGGTAATCTCCTTTTTTTCTTTTTATCTTTCATCCCTCTGTTTTCAGTGCTGGCTGTGCCACTAAGACCATGGCAGAGGAAATGGGCAACTAAAACTCTAGAATAAACCCTATCTTTCTGGCCAGAAGAAATAGCAAAAAGTCTCTGTAATCCGAAGAATGCTGAAGAAATCTCTATTATTTTCTTTCTCTTTTGTCTCATAGAATTAATACAAATGTGTGACCTATTTGCCAACTTACAAATGTAGCACTAGTACATGATATGGCAAACTTTAACCAATTTAATGAAGCAATAAAAGTCATTATTAATAATGACTAATAAAGACTGAAAAGTAAAAGTTAAAATTCTGTCTATCCATAAATGATGTATTTTTTTTTTTTTTACATAGAAAATCTCTGGAAATCTGTAAAAAAGTTCTTTCAAATAGTGATTGAGATTAAAGAGGTTTTAAGATACAAAGTAAATGTATACAAATAAATTGCATTTCTATATACAAAAAGCAGTTGGAGATAACAATCACAATAGGTCAAAAGAAACATGATACACTTATG